>NC_055990.1:4692741-4992741 GCF_018446385.1 Zingiber officinale
AAAATAATAAACAAAATTGATTAAAAATAAAATTAAATAAAAGTAAAAAAAATAAATTGAATTAATTTAAAAATAAAACTAAATAAAATTAAAAATATACAAGTATGAGAGTTATTTTTAAATAAAATTAATTAAAAAAAAGAAAACTAACTAAAATTTAAAAAAAAATAAAAGAAGAGGGTAGAATCGTCATTTGAAAATGAGAGGGAGAGGAGGTGGGAGGGCGTGCTGGGGGGCTCTAATGAAAAACAGAGACTTCCAAATTATTGCATCTTCCATTTTTTTACTTCGCTGAATTTGTCGCTTCCAGCGCAATGTTAATTTCTTACTAAACTCCTCCCCAACCTCTAAGACCATCTCCAATCTATAATACTATATTTGATATAATTTTTATATCAAAATAATACAATTTCAACCCTAAATATTATTTGCTAATTTTTAGATACAGTCTATATAATATGTTTTAATTAAATATAAAAATATTACATATGAATCGATAATTAAATATATTATCATCAATATTCAATATGCTACGTAAATTTATTAAATTAAAAAAATGACATATATAAACTAAATGACAATTTCAAATCGTGAATTGATTAAAATTAATAAAAAGAGATATTAATAATAAAAAAAAAGACCTGTTTAAAGTTTTTTTTACATATCAATTAAAAATAAAATATTTTTTTGTCTGTAAAAAAAATTGATCCATATCAAATTTAATAAAATCCTCAAATATAAATATAAAATCTTAATAAGATGGAGGCCCCTAGAATAGGGAGACCCTAGGCAGCTGCCTCCCCTAGAGCCGACCCTGTATCAACATTATATCACACTAAAAAAAAATATTCTTTAAAATACTCTATTTTTCTTATTCATAATTTAAAATTCAACCTGCATTTAAATTTATTAATATTTTTATATGATAATTATTATATTTAAATTTAATGCTTAGGTAATGTATTTTATATTTATGCATATAAATTTTTTAAATATTTTATTATATTTTTTTATAAAATTAGTGATATAATTTATAAATGTAATTATAATTAAAATCTATTAAATAAATTTAAAATAATAATTTTAATAAATTAAATCTTTACAAATATATTTGGGTAATGCAGTTTACATTTAAATTATATTTGGATAATGTATTTTTACATATAAATTTTTTTAATATTTTATTATATTTTTTAATGAAATTAGTGATATAATTTATAAATGTAATTATAATTAAATATATTAAATAAATTAAAAATAATAATTTTAATAAATTAAATCTTTACAAATATGCTTAATAAAATATAAATATGCTACTAAATACTCTTAATTTAAATGTATAATAAATAATAATTACATTTAATTATATTTAAATGTCCTATAAATAAAAACAAAGAAAATAATAATTATAAATTAATTACATTTGATTTTATTAATTATATAATAAAATTTAAAAATAAAAAACTCTCTCCTATTTAGTATGATATGGATAGTATAAACATACTGTTGTAGTATTTATCATACTAAAAATTTGATCTATAGATTAGAATATTTTGATGTTAATTTTATATCAAATTTAATATTTTAGTGATTGATTGGAGATGGTCTGACTGACTATCTTATGGTCGGGTAGTGAGTGCAACGTAACCGACGTCCGTAATTTTGTTTTAGAAATAAACTGCTTCTATATTTGTTATTATTATATTAACGAACTAATGACGATCACCAATATAATGAAATGACGATAATGCCATCATAAGCTCTTTGAACCGTCTAACCATTGAATGCATGCATCAAGATTCGAGCTCAAGGATAGTTCCGAGTCATAAGCGTTGTAACGGGGTTTGTTTCGGAAGCGGGAAGATCTCCGGCTGCGAACTTCTCGGATTCAGCCAAAACAAATAACAAATAAACCCTTGAACCCTCTCTCTCGCTCTCTCGCTCCAGGTCTCTTTGCGAGGAATCTTTCTCCTCTTCTGGTAACATTCATTTATCCTTGTTAGAGTTCAATTGTTTTGCTTTCTACCCTATTATTGTGTTTGAAAGTAGAAGGATAGTAGCGTTTTGCTTGTTTCCTTTGCCAATTCTATCTTCTAAAAGAAAGCAGAAGTTTTTCACATGAATTAGGATAATTTCCCCGAGAATCCTGTAAAATGCTTCTAAACAAATGGTTGATCTGTATGCCATATCCGCCTTCTTTTTTCTTCCATGCTAACTTCTACGAGATATAAAAAAAAAATATACTCATTAAAGAAATTTACTCTTTTTTTAAGAATTAGTTTCCTGTTTTTTCCTCCATGTTCTAGTGTTATTATTGAGGTAATCTTGTAAATCTATGCTTTTTCTCCATATAGCAGAGAACTGATATGTTGTCAGCATCTAATCTCACCATTAGCATGTTCCCATTTTTTTCTTTCTTATTTTTGCTATCTGAAGGAAACTACTTGATTTTTTAAAATATACTTTAGTATGGGTTTATTACTGACAATGATCGAAGTTTCCTTCCATGTCTAGTGGGATTGTGTGATCTGAAACTGAATAATTAAAGAAATCAAAGAGAGATCTAATTTTCCCTAGTTGCTATGCTGGGAGAAAATGGCTTGGGTTTTGAATCTTGGGTCTTGGCAATAGCTTTTAAGTTTTTAGAAAATTGATAGCATTGACCTTCTTCTAAGATACATCTAACATTCTTTGTGGGGCCTAAACTTGCATTACCATATGTGATGTTAATCCTGTTAACAATATCCTATAAGGTAGGCTCATTCTATTGGGGAATATATCCTAATCCATAATAATCCCCTTGTGTTCCAGCAGTTTGCTTGATCACTATAACTGAATCAGTAATGATATTCATTCATCCTGGTTTTTTTATTTACCCAATCCTGTCCTTTACAATATATGTATTTTTTGTTGCAAGGAAAGGGTATGCCCTTCATGTTGCTTACAATCTTTAACTTCGATACACTCCATTATGCAAGTTCACATATAAAAGTATGATATCTAAGGAATTGCTGCAGATGAGTGTGAGTCACGCCACAAAAAAATATTAAATAAAAAAAAGGACTATTGGAGCAATTTAGTGTATCTATAATGGATGATAAAGTGAGAAGGTTGAAATGGGATGGACTTGATGATTTGCATTGATTAGAGTGGAAGGTGTAAGGGATCGAGCGAGACAAAAATAAATTCTAGATGATGGATTACTAACCAAAATATACATTCACTTTCCACTTTTGTCTTCAATTCAAATTTACTTAATATCAGTTAAGAGCAGGTCTATATATCCTTAATTCTACTTTGAATTTCAAAGTATATTGCTACTTAATCCTCTTGAATGTGGTTATATGATGGTATATCTTTAACAAGCTGAGTTTCTCCTGGTTAAATCAACTGGAAGATGTATGTCTTGTTGTTCAACCCAGGGTTTTCCAAACTGTTTGTCTGTGCAATGTCAACAAATCTGACATGTAAAAAATTTAGTAGCTTAACACTGATATTTTAGAGCTGTTTAATTTATTCTCATAATGCTTTCTGTACTCTTGTACTCTCTTTTTTTCACTCATGCACTTCCATTTATAGGATGCATTTTCAGTCTTGCTACCTTTGGTTTTTTCCCCTTATTTTTCTGCCAAGACTTGCCTTGTGTTACTCAGAAGACCTATTGGTTTTGCAGCAATCTTAGAGTAGAGTGCAGAAAAATGGGATTTACAAATAGAAACCGATTATCTGAAAAAGCATTGGAGGTTACTTCAAGAATTAAGACACAGCTGAAGGATATTAGTTCTCTTAATTCTTCAAGAAATAATTTCAGTGTAAAAAAAACTGGTAAAAAACAGGTCCAGCAAAAGGATAATAAAGATCTTACTCCACGGGAATCCATTTATCTCGTCAAGAAAGATCATAAGTTAGGTATCGCTAGCATGAATAAAAGCTCCCAACGAGCAACAGAAGTTTTGAAAGCAGTGTCAAAGGATAGCAATCGTAGCAAATCAAAAAAGAACATAAAGACAGTCTCAAATAGAGTTCTCCAAAAGAAAGCTGTTGCTATTTTCCCAGAACCAGAAGAAACCACTATTGATGCTTTGGATCAGCTAAGTCTTATTGACAGATTAGGTGAGGATAGTGATTGTATGTGGTTATCTTCAGATAATTATAGTTTATCTTCGGACATTTGGGAGTTTGATCATTTTGATCTACTTCCGCAAGAACAGTTATCGTCCACATCTTCATGGTGCAGAAGCCCAGCTTCTTCAGCTGAGAGCAGTGTGACAGATGGGTTTCAGCATGTGTCTATAAGTGGGTCCTTATGTCATTGCAGGAAATTCAATTTTGGAGGGAAAGTTGAGAAGGCACTAATGAAACCAGGAGAATTTGAGAATGAAGGAAGAGATTCTTCACTTGTCCATTCAGAAAGTCTTAAATTTTATCATGGTAGACAGGCCGAGGTTCCATCAGTAAGTAACAGTTCAGTTGAATCTCAAAGCTCATATGTGGATTCAGTGTCAAGGGATTGTAAACTGATACATGGAAGAGAAAATTATTCTGGTGCCTTTGCCTTTGATATTTCAAGCCATTCTTTGAGTTATATTCATCATCAGAAAATCCTGTCTTCTCATTCTTGTTCACTAGATTGTGATTGGGATGAACCTCTTTTTTGGCCATTTGATCGCAACTTGTATGACAACCTGGATCTTGATAAATTCTTTTGCCAATCTCCCTTGAAGGATGAAGGCAAGTCTAAGGTTGCAGCTTCCCATGGGAAAAGAGTAACTCAGTTGAGGCTCCCTGCTAAAAGTTCATCAACAAAGTCAGTTAGAAATGCATGTAAAACAAGAGTTTTGGGCAGTGGCATATCTTCAAGACATTCAAAATTGAGTTCATCAACAAAAGGTTCCTATCGGCAACCCTGGGGCATCTCGAAAAGATGAGGAAAATTTAAAATGAGCTGAAGCAAGTGTCAACAAGTTGCCAAGTCTGCTTCAAATGAGTTTGCATCTGGTGATTCGTTCAATGAAACATCCCATTTCTTTCTTCATTTCCTTGCGTTGTCATCCAGAAGCAATATGAGTAACCATATCATGATAGCTTTTCACAGAAACATGATGAAGCACAAGAAGCATACCTAGAGGAACATCACTGGGTTTTTGTATAATGGTTCCGTTGAGTTTTCTGCATCTGCTTTACATTGTTAAGCAGCTCAACAAGTTTGGAGCAGCCACTGGAGCAGCTGAAAAATAATCAGAGGAACAACATTGTAGGTGCGTCATAGACATCAAGCTTAGATCACTACAAAAAAAAACATCCAAGTGAGATCATCATTTGAATGGTAAAAATATCTTTAGTCAACATAGCCTTTAGTCAAGGGTCTTTTATACATGGCCTTGCGCCTTACTAGTGAAACGTTACTAATGTTTTTCCTTGAAATTTATAATGCAGGAGCGGTTGGGTTACTACAAGGAAGATGCAAATCACAAGTTGCGGGACCAAATTTATTTTGACAGAGCATCTCTCACAAATATGTTGAAGTCACAAGTTGCTCTACAATGCCATTGTCATTGATGCTGGTCATCCCAAGCTATCTATCATACTTCCGCATGGTCACATTCAACGTGATAAAATCATAACTGTTCCAAACTTGCTTCTAGGTTCCAAGGAGTCTCCCAACATCGCTTAAAAGTTTGCTAGGGACTTATTTAAATTAATATTTACTTTAACATTTTTTTGCTTTGTCTTTATGCCAAGTTATCTATCAATACCCCCTTTAGCTGACTATTGCATGTTATAGGCCTGTGCTAAACTCTTAGCAAAGGCAGAGAGACACTTCTTGCAACAATAAGCAAAGTATGCCTACCTCAGAAACAGTGATCGTCGTATTACATTTGAGGGGCTATTGGGGACTGTGGTATCATGCTCCAAGTTGACCTTTGATGTTGGTAGTCAGGTCGGTCTTGTAGGGCATTTGGCGCTTTTGGCTTTCTATCCTACCAGTGCCTAGCGGTATGATAAACAAATTCTACTCCATTTGCAAAGTTTTTGTGTGGTTATCCAAACATCCTCCTATCAAATTTTCTGTCTTGTGAAGCAAAAGTGTGGATATGGAATGATGTGGAACATATAATAGGATATATATGGGTGTGGTGAACCCATCATACATATCCGAGTAGATCTGACATATGGATTTGACAGGTGAAGGTATCAAATTTACCGCTTGTTAATTAGTTGATGCAGGCTCGAGATATCATCTTGGATCGATCAACTATAGTGGAGCAGGTGACATCTTTGCTCAACTCTTGGTATGCCTAGTCTCGGAAGGCATCCTCTAAGGCGAGACGGATGCTACAAGTTCAAAAGAGAAATCCGAGGCTCGAGATGTGTTACAAAAAGACATTGGCTATGTATCATATAGCTCATTTAGCAAAGCTAGGAATCGTTGTAATTTTGATGAAGGGTTGTCGAGTCTTAATGGGGTATTCATAAAGATTCAAACGCATCAACACAGATTGCACATTCTTATTTGCTTCTTAGTGTAATTTACTTATTCAAAAAAAAAACATCCTTTTGATTCAATTGACATTATTGGTCAAAACGATTGTGCTATAGAAATGCGATAATGCTTGTAGTATATTTGCATCCTGGAATGCTATGAACAAACAAAATGGATGAAAACTATCAACAATGTGCATCTAATTTATTTATTGATAAGGAAAATGTATTGTACCAAAGTTTGATAGGAAAGCATCTTAGGAAACCAAAAATAATATGTTGGAAAAATGTGAATGGAAAAGAATGGAAGAGACTCTAATATGAGGGAGTTTTGTATCTACGAAATTGATTTATATTGAATTACAACAATTGAAGTTGTAAACATGTATGTGGAGAGGCTCTCCTCATACCTACAAGGGGTGCAAATTCAAGATTCGGATTGCATTGACCCTAGGTGACTCGTGTGAGAGCGTGGCCTATGCATCAACTGTCAGACCAATTGAGGCTAAATTTGCCAAGCAAATCAACCTACGTTTTGCTATCCGAATGGATTTTTTTCCTACCCGCTCAATTGTGTAACAGATGCATTAATGTGCCAATTTAAAACGATTAGACATCAATGGTGAATCTGTAATTGTCCGGACAAAGCGACCAACCATTCATGGTTGATAGCCGGCGTTACGACTTGGATGGGTGGTAGCAAGCAAGAAAGTAGAAAAGTAGTAACATTCTATCCACTTTTGTCCCCCAAAATCTCCTCTCCTCTACTATGCATTTAGCTCAGCATCCTTTCGTGATAGCGTTTGGATACAAGTTCGGTTTGTCACGAACAACCCATGCTTTTTTTTTTGATGAAAGATAAATATATATTATCAAAAAATGGTACAACAGAACATATGATCCACTATTCGTATCTAATGAAGTATCATATCTGAGTGACTGTCTAAGGTGTGAAATCACATACATACACGTGTACCCTCATGGGTACCATCCTCACAAAACACTACTCACTATCCAACACATGATCATAAATACCATCCTAATTCAGCAGGCTATCATTTCAACATCATCCAACCGCAAGCCACGAACACCTTGACACTGCTAATATCCAAACCTAGAGCCTCCAAACAATCCATGCACAACACCATAGAGGTATTAATCCATGTAACCATCCAATGACTGAGCTCTCTACCATGTCCGATGTCTGCATTCCATCATCCATATCTAAGTTGTTTGCCATGCCCGATGTCAAAATGCATGAACCTAGCCATAGTGATGGTCCACAGTACATTGTTAGGGTTGAAATGTGCTTGGGGGGGGGGGGGGTTGAATAACTCGTCGCGCTCGTCGTAGCTTGCTTCTTGGTGATGATATGCAGCGAAAAGAACAAGAAACAAAAATACAACGTTAACACAAGGATTTACTTGGTATCCACCTCAAGAAGATGTGACTAATCCAAGGATCCACACGTAACATACACTCCACTAGAAAAACACTCCTTTACGGTAATTATCGAAGGCGAAGAAGCCTTGTACAAACTCACACAACAACAAGAAGAAAAGAATAAGCAAATACAAGTAAATCTTACAGGATTTTATACAATGAACTCTAGCTAGCTTCTCCTTATTGTTTAGAACGCCTCTTGACGACTTTATTCAGCGCCAACGGTCGGATCCCAATCGATTGAATTGCTCTCAATCGATTGGGGAGGCTTTGGATTGATCGGTTGATCGATCCAGAGCGTCTCTGTGCTCTCTGGAAATCGCCTGAATTGATTGTCTGATCAATACAAGGCTTTCCTGCGATTTCCAGCCTCCCAATCGATCACCCGATCGATTAGAGACTCCCAATCAATCGACTAATCGATTGGGAGAAGTTCTGTGTGACGGCGATTCCCTCCCAATCGATCCACTGATCGATCGGGAGGAAGAATTGTCGCGGGACTCACCCAATCGATCAACCGATCGATTGGGCATGATTCAATCGATCGGTTGATCGATTGATCTAACTTGATTTGCCCTAATCAAGTCCTAAGCCCTTAAAATCCAACATCTAGTCAACCATGACCTATTGGGACATCATGCCTAGTATTCGGTCACTCTCGACCTACTAGGACTTATTCACCAAGTGTTCGGTCAATCCCTTTGACACACTTGGACTTTTCTCCTCGTGCCAAGTATCCGGTCAACCCTTTGACCTACTTGGACTTCTCCATACCAGGTGTCCGGTCAACCTTGACCCACTTGAATTTTCACGTGTCTGGTTTCACTCACCAGGATCTTCACCTAGCTTCATTCACTAGGATTTTTATACTACCTATCTTCACTCACTAGGTCTTTCACTTGGCTTCACTCACCAGGATTTTTCTTCTGTCTAGCTTCACTCACTAGGTCTTTCACCTGGCTTCACTCGCCAGGATTTCTCAACTGCCTGGCTTCACTTATCATGACTTTCACCTAGCTTCACTCACTAGGATTTCCCATCTACCTGGCTTCATTCACCAGGACTTTCACCTAGCTTTACTCACTAGGATTTCCCATCTGCCTGGCTTCACTCACCAAGACTATCATACTGTCTGGCTTCACTCACCAGGACTTCCCAATCAAGTATCCGGTCAGTCTTGACCTACCTGACTCTTCTTCACATATAACCGGTCAACCTTGACCAGAGGAGAATTGTACCAATAATCTCCCCAAATGAACGATTGCACCTGCAATCTCCATGTACTGTCAGTCTCCATGTATTGTCAAACATCGAAATCCAAATATCAAGACTCAAGCTTGAGTCAGCTCAAGCTTAGTAAAATCGATCAACCTTGACCCAAGGGATATTGCACCAACATACATGACATCCAATGTCAACACCCCATCATCAGTGCCTAAGCTCGCATCTCTACCAAAGTCCTCCTCCATGGTCCGTCCCAGTCCAGCATCCATCCAACTCCTCACAAAATACCAATCACTAACCAACGCATGATCATTACTACCATCCTTAGAGCCAGAGTCAGGCAACGTTGTCTCTGGTATCACATCCGTTCCACTGGCTAATCATCTAGAGCCCTTGGCCTCAAGCGCCTAAGTCCTCTATCCCTGGATCTATGTACCCAACATATGGTGGGGCTCTCCATCCTCACCATCTGAGCTCATCCACATCTAAGTCCTCCATTTAGCTACCACCTCAATCCACTCAAATTCCATCCATATCACAACCATGCTCCAACCATGTCATAGTCACCAACCAACCCAAAGTTCACTTTGAGCAAGTGACTAGTATCAACGAATTTGACTTATTTTTATCGCTAGTCATTTACTGTAGACTAGATAGACCTTATACTACCAACAACCGTGCATAATTGTGTACGTGGTCATGTTGTTGTATCCCAAGAAATAGATGTCCAAAGTGACCTCGAAGCACCATCGGAGAGGATGAATTTGTTTTAAGAAAACCATGTCTAACATAAGCCTCGGTAGTGCTTAGTTCTTCTCCTACTTGACAGTCTTGCCTCCAGTTTGACAACCTTTCTTCCAGCCAAGAAGCCCAGCCTGCTTAGTGATCTTGCCTACCCACTTGACACCTCTTAGCCTAGCCTTCCAGCTTAGCAATTCGACACAACTTCACTTGACCTCCTATTAGGGAGCTAGGCCTACTCGGGCTACTTGGGAGTCTTCCTATTCGGAAGCTAGATCTTCTCAGGTCACTCAAGAGTTAGACTTGCTCAGGCCACTCAACAACTAAGCCCACTCAGGAGTTAGACCCTCTCATACCACTACAGCTTGGCCCACTCAGGTGACTCGAGAACTACACATGTTGGGGCCACTCTACAACTCGACCCACTCTGGCCACTCGACAACCACTCAATAGCTCGACCCACTCTGACCACTCGACAACCACTGGATAGCTCGACCCACTCGGGCCACTCGACAACTTGGCCACTGATAGCTGTAAAGTATATAAGGTTTTCATCGTGTTTTCACACTGCATTTGACCCACTTTTGCATGTATGATTTGAGATAACTTAATTCTATGCTTTATTTTTATGTTTTATTACTCCTGGATACTGCTCTCATATATTTTGGATGATAGGAGTGAAGATTAATGTTATCAATTTGGGTTGAGCTCGTCGGGTTAACCCACCCCTCCAAGCAATTTAAGTAGATTGAGTTGGAATTTTATCAACCCAAGTCCGTCGTGGGCCAACCTGCCTGGCCCATGACTCTCTCGGGTCGACCTGCGACTAGCTTGGGTTGGCCCGCGGGTTGAGAAACACATATAAGCCAAGTTTTATATCAATTTATTACTTTTTTATTATAATTTTAAAATAAAAATAATACTTTTCATCAAACATGAGTACTCATTTATATTAATATATATTTTTGGATACATTTGATTAGTAAAATCTTTTCGAAGTAAAATGTTAAAGATATAGTTTTTTTAAAAAAATTTCGATGGGCCAGTGGGTTGGCTTGCCTAACCCACAACCCGCCTTGGATTAGGCTAGGTTGGGGATTTTCCAATCCGCCAAGAAGACGGGTTGGCTCGCCCCGCACAACCCCGCCAAATGGTCAACTCGCCATGGGCTGGCCCGTCCCACCACGGGTTGGCCCGTCTGACAGCTTTAATGAAGATTGGAACCAAACGGGGAGCTGAAAGACAATGCTAAAGAAGCCTTGCTTTGCCACGGGCAGCCATGCCAGTGGCACAACCCGTGGCGGCTTTTGTTTCCTCATCATACGCGGTCGTGCCCAGTGGCATGATCCATAGCAGTGCCTAGTGGCAGCTTCTGTTGCCTCACCACAGGTGGTCGTGCCTAGTGGCACGACTCATGGTTGGCTCTGCCTCCTTGCCACAACCCGCCCGTGCCCAGAGGCACAGGCCATGGCACATTCAGCTGTCATGCCACAGGCACCACGGCATGAGTTGTGCTCCACTAGATCTAGAGCTCCCGCACACAACACAAACTCCCTTGCCCAGCGACACGGGTCGTGTCGCGTGACCTACCTCATCCCCTATAAAAGGGATTCACCCCATTAGATTGGGAAGAGGAGGGGGCTTGGATCAAAGGACTGGGTCCTCCTTCTTGGAGAGGGGTTTCCTCTCTTGGGGAAACCTTAGGGATATCACCTTCATCAACTTTGACGTCCGTCCATCTCCAGCGCTAAGGAACTACAACGAAGACATTGAATATCTCCTCCCTAAGCATTTCTTATCTCTATTCTTTGATTTGAATTGTATGGATGCTTTCATTTGTATTTTGGGATTGTAATTCCTTTGTTATGGAGTATCCCTCTAGATCTAGGATGTAGGAAGTAATTGTGATGCATGTTTGATGAATGAACTATGTAGTTGGACATTTTCTGATGCAATAATATGTTTTATAACTTGTTCTATCATGTTATGCTTGTATATATTTAAAGAAATGTGTGTGAGGGACAATATATGTAGATGTAGAGTTTTGGTCACTATGCAGAGGAGGCGCTTTGAATTGTATGACTAAGAGTCCTATGATAGAGGGTATCTCTTACTTTCTACGACATCCCCTTGTAATGGAGGGCAATTCCTTATAAGGGAAGCCAATTAGAGTTTGTGATTTTTTCCCATATTAATCTTAGGAGGTGGTTTGATTAATCTAGAGATTGTATGACCAAGGAGCCCTTAGTGACAAAGGATGACACTTTAATCAAATTTTCTAGATTACCTCTCCTACTTAATGTCATTAATCTACCGTTAATAAATACATTAGATAACTCTAACGATTTTATGACTGTGGGTCCTAGGGCAACCCTTTAACTGGACTTTCTAAAGTTACTTCTCTACTTAATGGTGTTAGAGTTTAGGTAAACTCTCCGGAGCGATCTTCGTGGGATTGTGCTAGACTTTAGTAGATATTCTACAAGAATCTAAGAATGGAGTTAGGTAGATGAATAATGCATAAGGACATTTATTAACATCATAATAAAATCGGAATCCTAAGTCAACCCTAAATTCAATTTTACCTTCTCCTACCGTCCGCTTGTGCTCACACTCTTTCTCTCTCTACTTTCTACTCTCTCTCTCTCTCTTCCCTTCTCCCTCTCTTCTCTCAATTTCTAGTTTCCAAGCGCTCGTGAAACAACCTTCTGATATCTAGATAATTCAACGTGTGAAATCAACTAGTGTTTAATCAATAGTTCCTATGGACCCATATTTTATTACTTGACAACATATCTGTACACTTGTAGATTTAACGACACATCATGTTTTTTGAGCCATTGTCGAGGACTATTTCGATTAACATTAGTTGATTATCATATGAGTTAATCTAGACTTGTTAATAGATTTTTCATTTACTTGTTTGATTTTATTTTTGTATTTTTCTTTCATGCAATTTAAATTTTGTATTTTAGTTTTTCTAGTAATTTTTTTTATAAGATATAATGAGCACTAACATATCAACTAGACCTTTAGGAGAGTTTTTTGCAACTATTTTTGCAAGATTCAAATCTCCCATTGTGGAACCTCAGATTGAAGCAGATAACTTCCAACTAGACCTAGAATTAATATTCATGATATAAGGTCATAAATTTAGAGGAGAAATTTTAGAGAACTCATACTTGCGCCTTGAGGTATTTCTAGAATATTGCAACATGGTGAACCGTGAAGGAGTTTCAGCAAATGTCATTCGGTTGATGGCATTCCCTTTTAATATTAAGGATAAAGCAAGGACTTGGTTTTATTCTCTCCCTCCACAAAGCATAACAAGTTGGGAACAATTGGAGTAGTGATTTCTAAATTATTTTTTCCCTCCACGCAGAACAATGTACATGAGGAATTGTATTGCAAATTTTCCTCAGGCAGATAGAGAATAACTATTTGAAGCATAAGATAGATACAAACGTTTATTAAGATAGTGTCCTCATCATAGGTTGGAAAGATGACTGACAATACACATATTCTACATTGGGATTTCTTTCTCAAGTAAGAGATTTTTGGATTCAGCTGTAGGAGGTTATTTAATGAAAAAAAATTTAGATGAAGCATATACATTAATTAATTTAGCGACAACGAACCTCCAAGAATGGTCAAGTGAAATCTTAATGACATCTTCCTTGAGAATTCTAGAAGTACGAGTCATGAATGCAAGTGTGCCTATTGAATAAGATGCAATGCAACCACCAAGATCTTAGAAAATCATGAGTCATAGAATGAAAGTCTAGTGAATATCATAATGCTTTGGAGCTGAGAAGTGACAAAAATTTTAAAGAACTATTAGAGAATGCTCGGAATAGAATCAAGAAGAATTACAGAAGAGAATTAGAAAATTTAAACCCCATCTCTCCAGTAGAGATCTATAGGCCACTGGTACCATTCTCTCAGCGATTTATGCAATCAAAACTATGCAAGAAATTTGAACCTCCGCCATCTAGTCAAAAGGGGATTGAGGATAGAAATCAGAAATCTATTCTAATATCATAGTAGGATACTTTTGTACCACCAATTCCTTTCCCACAAAGGCAAGCGACAATTATGAGTGAGGACAAATTGAGCAAATTCTGTGATGATAATATGGTTACATGCAAATCCATTGGTTTAATTCAAGACGATGATGAATTAGCCACTGGTAATTTTATTAAACTATTTAATGATGAATATTTTTTTATGAGGATGATCAGTTTGAAGTTTCTTATGGAATTGTTGATTCTCCTACAATTATATTGATCTTAGTGTATTATCCAATGTTGTATACGATAAAGTTAATATTTTGGAAGGAAGTGCAAGGAACTATGTTGTGGAGGCAGTTTCTCATGAATCACTTACTATGTTCCCATAACCACTCGATATTAGGGAAATTGCAGAAAATGATCAAATTGTGGATATAAGTATAGGGACTCATGCAGAGATGACAAAGCCCTAAGAATCACCACTTTTAGTTGTACCATCACCTGAGCTAGAACCATCATTTGATCCAGAAGAAGTCTCATCCACTTGTTTAGTACTTTCAGGTACTTCTCGACAATGTAAGGCCAGTATTTCCTATGATCTTTTAGAAAACTTCATAGAGATACCTATAATTAATTTTATTAGATGTGACTCAATTTTTGATACATGCTTCATAAAATTTGATATGGTTCTAGTTCTATCTTATATAATATTCTTGTGGGAGGTATGTCTTTCTTGTGGGTGTGCAAGTTTTCACAAGGCCAGGATTTGAAAGCTTACACTGAACCGTTTTCGACTGCTGGAAAGAACTCACAAGGAGACAAAGATGGAGAGAGTGGTGCTTCACCATATTGATCACACGATGACAACTCTCTTCATAATAAAATGGGGCATTGGAAGAAAAGTCTGGAAATATCTCACTTTAGCAAGATCGAGATTTATTTGAGCCTAAATAAGAGGTTGAGCTAATGACCTTAAAGAAGCGCTTCTTGGGAGGCAACCCAAGTTCAATCTTGTTTGCATTTAAGTTTTTAGTTTCTTTTGAGTTACTTTGTTTTATTTTTTCATAACCCAAACCCTCTACTTAGTTTTTTTTTTTTGTCTATTACATAGGATTCAAAGATTGGGAAGAATGCACCCACTAGAAGGAGAGGTTAATGACTTAGGCGTTTGACATGCATCATTTGGTAACCTCTCTAAATTTTCATCCATAATACATTTTTCAACTTTTGAAGATGATCCTATCTAAGAAGCTTGACAAAATGGAAAGCTGGGGAGAGAACTTACTGCTGATGAAGAAGAACACCTGAGAACTCCCGATCCGAGAAAACCAAAGCGGATCTAGAAGAATAAAGTCACCAAACACCCTCCTTATACGAAGACTCAAGGACGAAAGGAGGGATCCACTGAAGAACACCAAGATCTAGAGCTTCCCCAACTTCCTGCGCACAAGAGACCAACCAACACTATTGTCAGTGACCTAAGACTGGGTGAGAATCCCTGGCTAGGCCCTCCGACGCTCAAGTCAGTGATCTCTCTTAGTGTGGAAGGAAGAAAGAAAGAAGATGAACAGTAACTCTAAATTAGGGTTTGCAGTAGATGACTGTGTGTGTTGTGAGCGTGAGCATACCTGGCCAACAGAAAGGATTCCCCTTTTTATACCACTTCATATAACCTCCGTAGTCATGAAGTGGACACTGGTTTGTTAGAGTTTGTTATGAGATGATGTAAGTCATGTACTTGCAGAAAATAACTTTTAAGGAATCTTTTTTGTACCACAGATGTACCTTCTTTGTCGCTTAGTGCCTTTAGAAGAGTCTAGAAATATTCTTCTCGCCAAATTGGCGAACCTGTTATACAATCACATACTACAGATATTTTCATTAAGCTATTTATGAATATTCTTAAAATATTTGTTCTCACCCTGTCTTATAAGTTATATGGAGATATATTATCCCGTCTGATATTGACCTATTTTCCTTAAGCATATTATCCTGGCCGATTTTGGCCTATTTTCCTTGAGCATATTATCCCGGCCGATATTGGCCTATTTTTATTATGCATATTATCTCGGCCGATATTGGCCTATTTTCCTTAAGCATATTATCTTGGCCGATATTGGCCTATTCCCTTGAGCATATTATCTTGGTCGATATTGGTCTATTTTTCTTACGCATATTATCCCGACCAATATTGGCCTATTTTCCTTACGCATATTATCCCGGCCGATATTGGCCTATTTTCCTTAAGTATATTATCCTGGCCGATATTCATGTTTGCTTAATTCTTCTATCTCCTTTCCCTTTTTCACCGGGGACCTATAAAACCTAACCCATATCAGAAGACATTGAGTTTAAGTCTAGGGAATTTGTATAAACTTTGGGTTGTTAGTTAGTTTTTTCATGTTCCTCTTTATATAATAATTTTTTTTCTAGCTTGCATCATATCATGTTAAGCTCTTGTTGATGTTTTGGATTCGAATAGAAGCACCCATGCATTCTTTGTCCATTAGGAAATATTTTGACATGTTTAGTATTAGTGCCATGTGTGTATGGATGCATTCTCTCATTTTTGATGATTTATGTTTTCCTATCTAGTAGTAAAATTTTAATGTTGAGTTGATTTTTGTTTCACCATATACCTACTTGATAGTTTGACCATTACACTTTACTTTTGGTTTGTTTTCGAAAGGTTGACTTAGTACAACATAGTCATAATTTATTTTGTTGAACTAGTACCATGGAGATCATAGGTGACCATTTTCCAATATTTTAGTTATTAGATCATGCTCGATTTGTAAAAGCTCATTTGAAAAAAAATCAAAATCTCAAGTGAAAAAAGGGATAGAAAAATAGTTATCATGGGTGGAAAGGATGATATGCTGATTTGAGACCGAGTTAGGTTACTGGGAAAATATTTATCCATTTCTCTCAACACAGCATACCTTTGAGATTTTGTGCTGGGAAAGGGGACAAACCTTGCATATGGAAGGTAAGTGCCTAGCGCTGGAAACTATAGGAACACAATGGAATGCAACTTGACTTAAGGAGGAACTTGAAACCTTAGGAACAAACTATGCACTATAACACTTAAGCTAGCTCATTAGGCTTGGTGAAGCTAATTGAATACTTTTGCTTAAAAATGATACTACTTGATAGGATTATATAAACTTATTGAAACTTGGGGGATATGAACTCACATGTATTCTTGATATTGATATTTGCTTAAGGACAAGAAAGGTTCGGTTTGGGGGAATTTGATAAGTGTGAAGTATATAAGGTTTTCATTGTATTTTCACACTACATTTGACCCCTTTTTCCATGCATGATTTGAGATAACTTGATTATATGCATCATTTCCATGTTTCATTACTCCTAGATACTGCTCTCATGTATTTTGGATGACAGGAGCAAAGATTGGAGTGAAACGGTGAGTGGAAAGACAATGCTAAAAAAGTCTTGATCTACCATGGGTGGTTATGCCTAGTGGCACAACCCATGGCAGCTTTTTTTGCCTCGTCATGGGCGGTCGTGCCTAGTGTCGTGACCAATGAATGGCTCTGCCTCCCTGCCACTACTCACCTATGCCCAGCGGCATGGGTCGTGGTACATTCGACCGTTGTGCCATGGGCATCTGTGCCCCGTGGCATAGGCCATGGCCCACACCCCTCGACACGAGCCATGGCCTGTTAGATATAGAGCTCCCGCACATGACATGACTATTGGTGCCTAGCGACACATGCCATGTCACACGACTGACCTCATCCCCTATAAAAGGGGTCCTATTGGTCCTGATGCGGCCGATAAGAGGAGAGTGAATTACCCTGAAATTATGAATATATCCTTCTCATTCTTTCAATTTGAGTTAGACAAACACTTAATAAATAAAAATAAATTATGGATAAATGAATACGAGACTACCAAGATTTACTTGGTTTGCAACCGGGAATGTTGCTAATCCAAGGCAATGTGAGCACTAGCAAAATCCCCTTCGTCGAGCAAAGTCGAAGGTGAATAAGCCCTGTATAGAATTTGAAAGAACAACTAGTAAATATGAAAAACAGAATGAAATTGAAGTATAGAAAGTGTTGTCTTCGAACAGGAGAACAAGCTCTCCTTTTATAGCCCTCTAGTAAGATTTGATCGTTGGATGAGGTGGCAACTTTGGGCGCCTAGAGTGCGTCCGGACACCCTGGCAGTGCACTCTATCTTCTTCGCAACAACTCTTCAACAACTCTAGGATGAAATTTTATCCTCACCTATGTGCCTGGATCAGTTCGGATGCCCAACAACGTCTCGAAGAGATTCTTGTTCTAGCCCAAAGTGGTCTAGGCACCCGGACCCTGTCCGGGCACTTGGAGTCCAGGCACTTGGACTTCGTCCAAGCGTTAGGACAAGTCAACTTCATGTTGACTTGTCCAACTTCTACTCCGATCACTTGGGTGATTTTTCGGTCATCCAGAGTTGAGCTTACAAGAACCCAACTCCGGCCTTCTCCTCGAACAGTCTTCTCCTCTGGCTTCTCGTCCCTCAAAAGCGCTGCGTACGTCCTTCTCGTTCCACCGGTGCACTCTTCCGTAGCTTCTCATCTCTCAGATGCACCAAGCCTGTCAACTCAATTCTCATGCCATTCTTCTCATCCACTGCGTCTTCCGCTCGAGTTCTTGTATTCCTAAGTCAATGCACACTTAGATACAAGACATCAAAAATGCAGAGCTTAACTTAACCTGGTAGATTACATTAAAACTCACCCGAGGTATTTATAAGCTCTCCATTTTTTATGTGCATCAACCCAAGTTAAGTTAGGGTAAAAATAAATAATGAAATAAGATATTTTTGCAAGTTAATACAATAATTTGGCAATTATAACAAGTAAAGATAAATGAGAAAAAAAATCTATACCTCCCTAAAACTTAATTATTTTTCCCTTTTGATAACATCAATAACTAGGGGTATATATCTAAGAAAATAATTGAAAATTTTTCTAAGGGTGATTTAAATAGTGACAAAGTTTGAGAAAATTTTCAATAATTATTTTTCCAATATCTAAATTTCTAAAAATTAAAAACCAGATTTGTCAAAAACTAATTTAAATTTATTTTAAAGTATCAATAAATCTTGAAAATTTTTGATAAAAATAATCATAATAATTTTAGAACATAATAAAAATTTCAAGTATAGAACTTTTTTTATTTTAACCATAGAAAATATTTTAAACACATAAAATTATTTTTTAAAATAAATATTTTAAAATAGTTTTACAATCCTAGAAATATGGCTGTTTTTTTAAAACATTAAAAACACAAAGGTAATTATTCAAAAAAACAAGTTTTTCTTTTCGAGCAATGATACGCATAAGGAAAAATCTCAAGGAAATGTTCAAGAATAGACACATAAATTTATGACCCGTCATTTCACTTTTTATGGGTTTCATCATTTTATGTATTTATCCTTAAGTATTTCTTTGAGATTCTTTCCATGAGTAAATCATTTTTCTTTTCAACCTTCATCTTCAAAAAAATTTTAAATTATATTTTCAATCAAAAATTCATAAAAAATTGTATAATTGTAAAAAAAAAATCCCAATTTTTTTTACTAACAGATTATTCAGTTGTTTAACTCAAACAAATATTTCAACAAAAGATATGAATAGAAGGTATATGAACTTATTAATTTTGTAAACAAAATTAAAGAAAATTAACATTAAAACATGCATAAAAATGTATTTAAACTAAACTTGATTTAGGAACCAAAAGAAGTTTTTACCTATTGGATCAAAAAGATATTTTCTTGAAATATATTTTCATATTGCTTTTCTTGAAATCTAAAGTACCAATTTATCCCTCCTTTATAATTTTGATAATTATTTTGTGGAGTACATGAGGTTGAACATGCCGAATTCTTTTCTAATAATTCTATTTATTCCTTTAATTTGTCATTTTCAATTTTCAGTTTATCAAAATTTTCTAAGGCACATGCATTAGCTAAAGTACTTCTTAAGTCTAAATTTTCCCTTTTTAATTGTATGCACTTGCATAATGATCTAGAAAACTTTTGTATACCTTCATATAGCAGATTAGGAGATATGAGATGTACCTCACTTACCGTGTCATCCTTGTAAGTCGATGGCCCCCCTTCATCGTTGCTTTCTTTCGATATTTCTCCCCCTTTCATCTATGCTAATCTCTGAGGTACTTTCGTCATTCTTCTAGTGATTCACCATTAGTGGTAGTTTGACATACTCTTCTAGCTTGGACTCAGATGATGAATCGTTCCACGTTGCTCTGAGGTTCTTATGCTTGTTTTTATTTGTCCCTTTATCCTTCTCTTTTGTCTTATTCTTCAGTTTAGGACAATTATCTTTGATGTGTCTTTCTTCTTGACAATTATAGCATTGAACCTTTCTTCTTCCTCTTATTATCTTTTTGGCTTGAGACTTGTTGAACTTGTTAGTTTTAAAGAACTTTAAAATTTTTCTTACCATGAATGTTGCTTCATCTTCGTCAAGGGATGATTCTGAGTCTGGTCGTTTCTGGCTTGTAGTGCTAGGTTCTGGTTTGTCTCATTTTCTTTTGTAACTCCCGCATATCTAGACTCATGTAATTTGAAAGTCAAGAATAGCTCTTCTAGAGTCCTTACCTCCAAATCCTTAGAGATGTAGTATGCATCTACTAAGGTTGACTACTCTTGTGTTCTCAGAAAGGTGTTAAGTGCATACCGAATTGAGTCTCGATTCATTATCGATTCTCCAAGGTTGTTTAGTTGGGTGATCAATTCCTTTATCTTTGCATAAAGTTGAGCTGGGTGATCAGGTCCTTAATTTTCGCATGAAGTTGAGCCACCTTCTCTCCCTTGTTCATCTCGAGGTTTGTTAGCTAATTTCGGATGATGTCTCATCTCTCTAGCTTACCTTCCGAGGTACCTTTGTGTAACACTAGAAACTTCTCCCAAAGTTCTTTTCCTGAGTCGTCTGATTCGGTTGACTTCTTGGGCAGGTAGTATGGTAAACAGATGGAATTCTACTTTGTCGTTGGCTACGAAGTTGGTCTACTCCTTGTTCCAAAGATACTCTTCCTTCTCTACTCTGTGTTGATCTTTAGGTACTACAAAACTATTTTTTAATGTTAGAAATATATCAAAATTAATTTTAAAGTATACCTTCATTTTGCGCTTCCAAAGCGCAAATTCTCCTTTGAATTTGGGTAGATGAATGTTGGATTCAACCATTGTCTTCTTGCTTTAGATGATGGTTAGTCCTTCTAGAGCGGTATGTGCTTTGATATCAATTGTTGGTCCTAGTGCGACCGCTAAGAGGGTGAATTACCTTAAAATTATGAATATACCATTCTTATTCTTTCAACGTGAGTTAGACAAATACTTAATAAATAAAAAGAAAATGCGGATAAATGAATACAAGACTAATGAATAAAAAGAAAATGCGGATAAATGAATACAAGACTATTGAGATTTACTTAGTTTACAACCGGGAAGGTTGCTAATCTAAAGCAATGTGAGCATTAGCAAAATCTCCTTCTTCGAGCAAAGTCAAAGACGGAGAAGCCTCATACAACGTTTGAAAGAACAGCTAGTAAATATGAAAAATAGAATGAAATTGAAATTTAGAAAGTGTTGTGTTCGAACAGGAGAACAAGCTCTCCTTTTATAGCCCTCTGGTCAGATTTGACCGTTGGCTGATGTGGCAGCACCGAGCGCCTAGAGTGGGTCCAAGTACCCCTAGCAATGCACTCTATCTTCTTCACAACATCTTCAGGATAAAATTTTATCCTCGTTCGAGCCCTTGGATCAGTCCGGATGCCTGGAGTGTTGTTAATGTGGGCGTTCGCCGTCATCCATAGTAACATCTCAAAGAGGTGCCTGTTCTGGCCCAAAGTGGTCCAGGTGACCCATTTTGGGTGCCTAGAGTCCAGACGCCTGGACTTGGTCTAGGCACTTGGATTTGGTCATGGCGTCCAACATCTTGTCCAGCTTTTGCTCTAGTCGCTTGGGTGATTTTCTGGCCATTTAGAGTTGAGCTCATCCGAACCTAACTCCGGCCTTCTCCTCGAGTAGTCTTTCACTCTAGCTTTTCATCGCTTAGAGGCGCCTCGAGCATTCTTCTTACTCCACCGGTGTACTCTTCTGTAGCTTTTCATTCTTCGGATACACCAAGCCTGTCGACTCGATTCCCGTGACATCCTTCTCATCCGCTGCATCTTTCACTCGACTTCTTGTGTTCCTAAGTCTCTGCACACTTAGACACAAGGTATCAAAAATGTAGAGTCTAACTTAACTCGGTTGATCATATCAAAACTCATCAAGGGTACTTACAGATCCACCCCATTATGTTGGGAGGAGGAGGGGGCTTGGACCGAAGAACTAGGTCCTTCTTGGAGAGGGTTTTCCTCTCTTAGGGAAACCCTAGGGACCACCTTCATTGACTCCAACGCTTCATCCATATTCGGTGCAAAGGAACAACATCGAAGACACCGAGAATTTTCTCCCTAAGCATTTCTTTATCTATTCTCTAATTTAAATTGTATGAATGCTTTCATTTGTGTCTTTGGATTGTAATTCCTTTTATTATAGAGTAGCTTTCTAGATCTAGGATGTAGGAAGTAATTGTGATGCATGCTTGATGAATGAATTATATAGTTGGATATTTTCCAATGCAATGATATGTTTTATAACTTGTTCTATCATGTTGTAACTTGTATGTATTTGATGATATGTGTGTGAGGGACAATACATGTAGAGTTTTGGTCACCGTGTAGAAGAGGTACTTTGAATTATATGACCTAGAGCCATGTTATAGAGGGTATCCCTTACTTTCTACTGTATCCTCTTGAAACGGAGGGCAATTCCCTATAAAGGAAGCTAATTAGAGTTTATGAGTTTTCCCCATATTATTGTTAGGAAGCGATTTGCATAATCTAGAAATTGTATGACTGGAGGACCCTTAGTGACAAAGGGTGACTATTTAACCAGACTTTTTAGGTTACATTTTCTACTTAATGTCATTAATCTATCGTTAGAAAATACATTAGATAACTCTAACAATTGTATGATCTAGGGCCTTAAGGTGACCCTTTAACAAGACTTTCTAGAGTTACTTCTTTACTTAATGACGTTAGAGTTTGGATAAACTCTCTGGAACGATCTTCACGGGATTGTGTCAGACTTTAGTAGATGCCCTACAAGAATGTAAGCATGGAGTTAGGTAGATGAATAATACATGGGGGCATTAATTAGCATCATAATAAAATTGAAATCCTAGGTCACCCACAAATCCATCTTCACCTTCTCCGACTGTCCACTTGCGCTCATACTCTTTCGCTCTCTCTTCTCTCTCTACTTGCTCTCTCTCTCTCTCTCTTCCCTTCTCCCTCTCTTCTCTCAATTCCTAGTTTCCAAGCGCTCATGAACCAACCTTCGAACTCCTAGATAATTCAACATGGAAAATCAATTAGTGTTTAATCAACAGTCCCTGTAGATCGATATTTTATTATTTGATGACATCTCCGTGCACTTGCAAATTTACCACACATCAGCCACTCTACATCTCTAGTAGCTCAGCCTTCCTAGCAGCTCAATCTTCCTTGGTAGCTTGGACAACCCAACAACTAAGTCTATAGCTTGAGTTTAGCATCTTAGGTCATTGATAGATAAGTCTAATTTAATTTCAGTATTATTCCTTATAGCTCCTGTAATGATCTTCATATCAAGATTATATAATAGTCTTAAAATAAAATTTTGATCTATTGAAATGACCACCACGGAAACTATTGAGAAGCAGAATGCTCAACACATGATGGTATTGGAGTTCAATCAAAGTCTCATATTAAAAAGATTTGATAAAGATCATGTGTTTAAAAGGATGTAAGATATCTCCATTGGCATGAGCCCTTTTGGGGAGAGCAAAGTCATGAGGGCCCAGACCTAAAGTGAACAATATCATACCATTATGCAGATATGATGATATCCTTTGGGCATAACAAATGGTATCAGAGTCATGGTCCATACCAGATGCAATGTGGGGTGTGTAGGGGATCGGTGGTCGGCTAGAAGGGGGTTGAATAGATGACGCCCCTAAATCGATAGCAATACACGTCGATTTACGTGGTTCGGAGATAAATCTCATATTCCACGGTTGTCCATAAGGTGGACGATCCCGATCCGTCGGTGGATGTCTCCCTAGCAAACTCCAGCTAGTTCAAACCTCCTTGTGAGTGGAGAAACCTCGCCACAACTCTCACAAGGACTCTTTTGACATTAGGGCACAGGTAGACTACTAATAGGGGTTAACCACATCTATTTTGTCAACCTTAACCAAACTCCCAAGGCTTGGTTATATAGGCCACGGGTTGGAAACCCCCGCCTACCAATCGACTGCTAAAACCATCAATCGACTGCTCTTTGTGGAAATTCGGCCATTACATCCCAACGGCTCGATACTAGTCGACTGGTAAAAGTACCAGTCGACTGCTCCACACTGATCGAGTGAACAGAAACATTTTGTTTGCTCCCAGTCGACTACACCCGTCAACTGGTATTTTTACCAGTCGACTGCTACAGTACTACTACAGTACTGCTACAGTGAAACCTTAAACCTAGGATTTTACCTTGAGTACAATCTTTCATACCCTCACGACTCACTTGACCCTTCAATGCAGCCTTGACCTCTAGCCTTCAAACCTACTTCCTTTGGCTCTCGTCCCTCGGATGCATCAAGCTCACAGCTCGTCCCTAATGTCATCCTTCGCGTATGCCTCGAAGTCACTTCCCTCGGCCCTTGTCCTTGCTGCCTTGTCCACGGTCCCTCGGATGCTCCATCCTTCACCAAACCTGAAGCCATCAAACTGAGTCATATGTGTATCCTGTAAACCTGCACACTCACATACACATATTAAATAACAAGGGTGAACCTAACTTAAACCCTTTTCCCAAACACCAAAACACATGGTCGCACGGATCATTGGAATTGCTCCAACAATCTCCCCCTTTTTGATGTTTGGCAATACGTTTAAGTTAGGGAAAACAAATAGCAAATAAACATGCTAAAAATAATGGACTTACGATGCCAAGGCTACACACTTGGACTTACACCGCCGAATGGGCTTACGTTGCCAAGGCTACACACTTGGACTAACACCGCCGAATGGACTTACGTTGCCAAGACTATACACTTGGACTTACACTGCTAAAACAAAATACAACACGTATTGGAACATATCCCAAGGCTCCCCCTACACCTATGCTCCCCAATGAGCTAGGATTTTCCCACAGGGATATTTAAGAACCTATCACAAGGCTCCCCCTACGCAAAGGTACTAAGGTTTTTTCCAACTAAACCTTACTTCTCCCTCTTTGCCTAACATCCAAAATGCTTTCCAAAAATATCCCAATTATTGAAAACTTATCATCTAACTGACCCTAAACTCATGTATTTATCCCCCATGGATCTCATACATCTAAACGAGTTGACACGGTCAAGAACAACGCTGGAAAATCGTTTCAGGCTGGTATTAGTAGACTGCCAGAAGTACCAGTCGACTGCCCTTATCGAAATGAGTTTACAGAGACATTCTGTGCTCAAAAATACTGTTACCAGTCGACTGATAACTGTACCAGTCGACTGATAACTGTACCAGTCAACTGGTACACTATCTCTATAAAAATCAACCTTTCTGACCCAACTTCAGAAATTCTACAAATCTCAAAAAATTCTCAAATTTTGTGGAGATGTCTATTATATCAATGTATACTTGGGAAAAATATATACAAAAATATATTTATCACAAATCCCAAGATTAATACAAAATACAAAACTAGCTAAAAAGTTCAATTGAACATTGACCTAAAGTCCTAGTTTTGGCTTCCTCTTGATGTATTTGCCCATACTAACCCACAATGCATCCCTAGCATTGGTTTATATGACATCTATACATCCAAAATCAATTATCATGCTATATGACCCCAATGTCATATTTTCTTGCATGAAACACAACTCAATTGTGCCAAATCCCTAGGTTTGAAACTCAAGTCCGTTTCCAAACTACTTGGCACATTCCATGACCCAACCTAGACTCCCAAATAGTGCCCACTTGAGATCCATTTGCCATGGGTTCCAACTTGACTCTTAGAGCTCTCCCTAGAGCTCTTAACCTTAGTCACCTCCCTAGGTGACTCATCTACAATAGCTAGGCCACATCGGTGCATCTCCGGTGACACTTGGCCTATAAACCTAACCTTCTTAACCTTAGACACCTTGTCCTTGGTTAACTTCTTCTTACCTTTAAATGACTTTCCTTTGTTATTTATTGACTTCTCATAACTATAGTTATATGCAACCCTAGCATAAGACTTTCTCTTAGCATTAGAGACACTAGATCGGTATCATATGTCACACCCCGGAGGAGTCCCTGTCCGAAGAAATTTCGGCAGCATCTCCCCTGTACAGCGGACAACCTGAAACTTTCTACATCTCAAATACCTTAGCCACATGCGGCTGGAATAATAACAGTAAATAAACAATCACACAAACATCCACGCAGTTATATATAATCAAACAAAGCAGTAATACTCTGACTCGAAAACCACCCTACTCAACTACACTCGTAAAACACAAATCCGACAAACTCACCTCTTCTGTCGTTCAGGCAGGCATGTAGTAAAAACATATCGAATAGAACATCCATCAATATCACATACAATGTCCAAGTATCCAAATAACCAAATCCACACATAATCAAATAAGAACAAAACTAAATGATAGATAAATCATCGAGGTCTGCAGGGATCTAGCACTACGTGCAGTGAGGACTAGCGAATGGAACTCCCTCCTGACAGCATCAACCTGAAAATAACAACAATGGAGGCGGGGTGAGTCCAACACTCAGCAGGTACAATTGATATGCAAAGTAAAGAAATAACACCTAGCACTAATCATGCGTACAGTCTCCTGATAAAAATAAAGATAAATGCAAACCGAAGTAGATAGGAGAGAATCTGTACTAACCAGGACCCGGTATAAGGGCAAACAGTCCGAAAGGTATAGAAGACCTGTATGCATGTCAAACATAGGTATCCAAACAATATGCAGCATATAAATGCAGCAAACACAATCACAAACAATAAATGCATCATGCATATGATGCCAATGTCATGGTCACCCCTGACGCCAGTCAGCCAACTCATAACAAAAGTGGGACCGAATGGGTAGGGCTGTGACAACCGTGCACTCTGCATCACTACCCCTGATGAGTGACCGAGTGGGCGGGATGCTGTCGGAGTACACACGTACTCCTACCCCAAATCATAAATGAGGGAGCGAAATGCTCTCATCTCCCGGTATGCTATGACGGGGAGGGATCTCTAACGTGCTACACGCTGCGTCACACTACCCATGAGCAGACCAACGGAGCACCGGAAGAGTCAAACTGACGTGCTACCACGCTGTGTCACGCTACCCATGAGTGTCATAACGGAGCACCGAACAGTGATGAAACTGGCAATGTGCTCAACAATAATGGAGCAATCTATCGCACAGCATGCGATCATGCAAATGGTGCATGCCACTAAGCATGGTAATATACTAAACCAATTTCTGGACATATAATAATGTGCACCAAAGTAAATAAATCATATCAAGGTATACTGATCAAATAAGGTATCAAACCTAGGTCCTGACATGGTAAAACATGGTTATATCACTACCCATGAGCATGTGAAATCAGATAGGTATCAATACGAGATGCAAACAAACAATCAATCAAGCAGGTAACATGTATCGGGTAGTGATTAACCGAAACAAATAAGAAAACACAATTAATGCAAATTGTTAATTTCACTACTAAGCATATCAAAGACGATAAGTCAAAAGTATCCGCCTCCGAAAATAGAAAGGTCCAATCTGACTCCGAGATACTCGTCTCGCATCAAAGTCCTGTGTTAAATCGCACAGTTTAGCTAATTTAATTATAAACAAATAGCTAAACTAATTTCTAATCCACTGACCCGTTAGGGTTAGTTTCATTAACCCCAATTATACCGTTATACAACTTCTAAACCTAAATCAATAATTATTGCTAACACAACTAGCAATAATCTAACACAAAGATCAAAACCATAAACCTTACCTAAATTCACAGCCTGTGGTCTTCTTGATTCCCGGTCGCAAAGTGTGTTGCTGTTGACAATTAAGTAGGCTGCTAAATGGGATAGCTGCCGGAACCCAAAATCATCCACAAACCCAAACTCTTTGCTGGTTACTTCACTGACCACAAATCAAGAACAATAAAAATCCAAAATCAACCCAATTCCAATCAAAGCTAGGGTACAGAGCCTAAAATCTGTGATGGACCGAACTTGTGGCCGGCGACAATGCTAGGGCACAGCGTCGGCGAAGCAAACTCGGCGGCGACACAATCCAAATCTAGGGCACACAAGATGAAGGTCGGCGGCGCTGCTGTGAGGAGAGCTCGGCTGACTGTGAACCCAAAATAGGGCACGGAAGGTGAGACTAGGGCTCGACGGCGGCCGACGTTAGGGCAGAGAGGGCTCGGATCGGCTATGCTCGCGCGTCGCCGGCGCTTGGACAGGGAGGAAGAAAAGATCAGCGGCTGGCGGCTAGGGCACAGGGGAAGGGGTCGGCGTCGGCAGAGGAGAAGAAGATGCAGCGGCGGAGGAAACTGCCGTGGCCGGCGGTTAGGGCAAAGAGAAGAAGGAAGGTGTCGGGCGTGAGAGGAGAAGGGAAGAGAGGCACGCCGGGGGGGGGGGTCTCGGCGAGGATGAGAGGGAATTCGACGAGGTAATAAAGAAAATAAAAAGAAATAAAAGAAAAGGAAATGTAAATATAAACATTTCCTCGCTTAAACGGGGTAGCCTAAACAGGCTTTTCCGGCCTCGCTTTTATCCCCGTTAACTCGTCCGTACGAGCTCCGAAAAATATCCAAAAATTTCGAAAAATTCCCTTATTCATATTCGCCTATTTCCGGTATTTTACATCATAGACCTGATCTATCATTGTTAGGTTTTTGACTACCTAACATCATATCTAAAACCTTAGATCCAACATTGAATCTACCTAGAGTTTCTTCAAACGATTAAGCTTTGTCTTCAAAGCTTGATTTTCCCTTTCTAGGTTCCTAACTCTAGAATTGACTTGTCCACATTGGACATTCCTAGATCTACCTTTCCTAGGCATATGTCTCCCCTTCTTAGGATTAATGTCTTGGTTCTCCTTAGGTCCATCATTTCTAGCTTTATCATGAATTGGTCTTCTAGGGTTATAATCTACATTAACTCTATTTCTATCATGATATCTAAAGCCAAAGTTATGCATGGATAAATAATAATAGTTATTTCTAGCATGCATGTAGGAGTTTAAATTTGAATTAAACTTCAAGTTAGGATATACCTCCCTTACCCATGAAGCTCCCCCTTGATTTGAGCTCCTCTTCTTCTTCTCCCACTTCTTTAAATGTGCAAACTTCTTGATCTCCCTCTTCTTGGGGTATTTTGTGTGGTAGTGTCCCTTCTCCTCATATGTGAAGCATATGATGCGCATTCTCCTTCTTTGGGCTTCTTCATTCCTAAAACTCTTGTTAGTGTTTAAATTAACTTGAATGAGTTTAGGATTTACCTCTTTCTTACCCAATGGGCATCTACTCTTGTAGTGTCCCTTCTCATTGCACTCGAAGCATATTATGTGGTCCTTTGACTTGAATTCGATGGAGATGCTCACTAAGTTGACCTCCAAGACCTCTTCTTCACGTGTCTTGGACTCTTCTTCAACCCTTGAGGATGTAGATGATGCCTCATCTTCCTTCTCCTCCTCGGATGTTGAGCATGACTCAACTTTCGTTGGCTCCTCCTCAACTTGAGCCACTTCATCCTTTTCTTCGATTTTTCCTCTTCGTGTGTAGGCATGAGTTCTTCCCATTGAACCTTCTTTATCTTGATCCACAAATCATGGACATTCTCGTACTCACCTACATACCTCATCACATTAGAAGGCAACATATCAATTAAAATTGATATTACCTTATTGTTTGCCTCCGATCTTGAGGTTTGCTCCTCCGTCCAATACCGTGGTCAGAGCTTCTTTCCTTTCTTATCTTTTGGGACTTCGAATGGTTCCTTGATCAACTTTATGGTATCCCAATCCGTGTTGAAGAAGACCTCCATCTTCATCATCCAATAGGTGATATCCCAAATGCCTCCGCTTTCAAACTTCGACAGTTCAATCAAGCTGGTCATCTTCTTGTATTTGCCCTTCTTAGCAATTAGTCCGATGAAGTGCGACCTCGGCTCTAATACCACTTGTAGGGGATCGGTGGCCAGCTAGAAGGGGGGTTGAATGGACGGTGCCCCTAAATCGATAGCAATACACGCCGATTCATGTGGTTCGGAGATAAAACTCCTACTCTATGACTGTCCATAAGGTGGACGATCCCGATCCGTCGGTGGATGACTCCCCAACAAACTCCGGCTAGCTCAAACCTCCTTGTGGGTGGAGAAACCTCGCCATAACTCTCACAAGAACTCTTTTGACGCTAGGGGACAGGTAGACTACTAATAGGGGTTAACCACTTCTATTTCGTCAACCTAGACCAAGCTTCCAAGGCTTGGTTATATAGGCCGCGGGTTGAAAAATCTCTCCTACCAGTCGACTGCTAAAGCCATCAGTTGATTGCCTTCTGTGAAAATTCGACCATTACATCCCAACAGCTCGATACCAGTCGACTGGTAAAAGTACCAGACGACTACTCCACACTGATCGAGCGAATAGAAGCATTCTGTTCGCTCCCAGCCGGCTGCCCAGTCAACTACACCAGTCGACTGGTGTTTTTACCAGTCGACTGCTACAGTAACTGCTACAGTACTACTACAGTATTGCTACAGTAAAACCCTAAACCTAGGATTTTACCCTTAGTATAATCTCTCATGCACTCGTACCCTCATGACTCACTTGACCCTTTATTGCAGCCTTGACCTCTAGTCTTCAAACCTACTTCCTTTGGCTCTCGTCCCTTGGATGCATCAAGCTCGCAGCTCGTCCCCAATGCCATCCTTCGTGTATGCCTCGAAGTCACTTCCCTCGGCCCTTGTCCTTGTTACCTTGTTCACAATCCCTCGGATGCTCCATCCTTCACTAGACCCGAAGACATCAAGCTGAGTCATATGTGTATCCTGGAAACCTGCACACTCACATACACATCAAATAATAAGGGCGAACCTAACTTAAACCCTTTTCCCAAGCACTAAAACACATGGTCACATGGACCATTGGGATTTCTCCAACAGGGTGGCCTTGAATGAAGTTAAGGGTGGGCCCCGGGTAGGTCAGGTTTAACCGGATGCTCGTAGGGAGGCCCAGAATAGGTCAAGAATGACTAGAAACGGATGCTCGAGGGGAGGCCTAGAGCGGATCAGGATGACCAGATGCATGTGGGAAAGGCCCCAAAGCAGGTCAGGGTGGCCGAATACTCATGGGGAGACCCGGAGCATGTCAGAATGACTAGATGCTTACGCGGGGGAGGAGGGGCCTAGAGCAGATCAGGGTGACCAGATACTTGCGTGTAGGCGAGTAGGTTAGGGTGACTAGATGCTCGCAAGGAGGCCCGAAGAAGGTCAAGGTGACTAAATGCTCGCGGGGAGGCTCGGAGTAGGTCAAAGTGACCGGATACAAATACTTGCGGGGAGTCTCAAAGCAAGTCAGGGTGACCATATTCTCGCGAGGAGGCCTAAACTATGAGAGTAATTGTGGTCCTTCGTTTGAGGGGAGGATTATTAGGGTCAATCAAAGTCCCACATTGGAAAGATTTGGTAAAGATCATGGGTTTAAAAGGATGTAGGATATCTCCATTGGCATGAGACCTTTTAGGTCTAAAGTGGACAATATCATGCCATTGTGGATATATGTGGACATCTTTCGATTCCAACAGATGGCTCCCTCTACCCCGATTGACAATATTCTAATCAACTATGTGAAAAAGCTAGAGAAGTTCATTGGGTTAAACTTCAAGCGGTAGCAATAGAAGATGCTCTTCTATTTGACCACGCTAAATCTGGGCTAGTTCTTGATGGAGGAACCTCTTAAGTATGCTAAGCATGCCATCGATGTCAAGACCTTTAGTATAGTGGAAGCATGGAGCCATTCAGAGTTTCTATGCCAAAACTACATTCTTAATTGTCTTACTAACTTGCTATACATTATGTATAGTATAAAGAGAACGACTAAAGAACTATGGGAGTCCTTAGACTAGAAATATAAGGCATAGGATGTGAGGACTAAGAAATTCATTTTCAACCGATTCATGGACTACAAAATAGTCAACTCCAAGATGGTGATCAACTAAGTTCAGGAGATTTACTCAGAAGGCATGGTGTTGTGTGAAATCTTCTAATTGGCAGCTATCATTGAAAATCTATCTCCCAATTTAAAAAATTTTAGGAACTATCTAAAGCACAAATGGAAGGAGATGAACATCAACGAACTCATTGTCAAACTATGAAACGACAAAGACAACTGTAGTTTCTAACAAGCGACTGTTAAAGTCAATGTGATCAAGCACGGTCAAAACTCAAAATGAAAGAATCCTAAATCTTCCAAAGTGAGATCTAGAAGTGGCATAAGAAAATAGAAATTCTCTGGGAAATGCTTCAATTGTAATTGAGACAGTCATAAATCTTCAGAATGCAAGAAGCCGAAGAAGAAGCAGAAGACTAATCTGAATGAGGAATCAGACATAGACCTCTACGACATAGTCTCCAAAGTGAACATCGTATGCTCAAACTAGCTAGCGACAATGGTGGATAGATACTGGTGCTGCCAAACACGTGTGTTACAACAAGGAGCTGATCCATAACTTTAAGGAAGTCAAAAATGAGGATAAGTTGTTCATGAGGAACTCAACAACCTCATACTTTAAGGACTAAGGTAAAGTAATGTTGAATATGACCTTGGGTAAGGAGTCGATTCTAAACAATGCACTATATATTCCAAAGATTCAAAAGAATATGATATCCAGATCACTTATAAGCAAGCATGACTTTTGTATTATTTTTTAGTTAGAGAGAGTTATTCGATACAAAAATAGAATGTTTGTAGGGAAGGATTATGTAATTGATGGGTTATTTAAGTTTAGTGTAATAGTAAATGCCCTAGAATAATACAAATGAAAGTTCTTTTATTTATATCCTTGAATCTTCATATTTATGACATGGTAGACTAGAACATGATGGCTAAAATACGTACATAGATTAATTAACATACAAATGATACTTAGATTCCATCTTGACCTGAAATATAAGTATGAGATTTGTGTTGAAGTGAAAATGACAAGGTCATTTTTTCAACATGTTAAAAGTAGTGAATCACTCGACCTAATCCTTTTTAGAAACCAATAAGGCGGGGATAACACACAAACTCATGCTTTCTCTAATGAAACCTTTTTAGAAACCAATAAGGCGGGGATAACACACAAACTCATGCTTTCTCTAATGAAACCTTTTTAGAAACCAATAAGGCGGGGATAACACACAAACTCATGCTTTCTCTAATGAAACCTTTTTGCAAAAGTTCTTCAATTTGTCTATTCAATTCAACACACTCTAAAGGATCTAGATGATAATGTGGTGGGTCGGATAATTGTGACCTTGGGATAAATCAATGGAGTGTTGGATCATGCGTAGAGGTGGGAGTTCATTGGGTAATTCGTCACTAATTATATCATTGACCTCATTTAATATCTCTTTGATTTCAGGGGAAAGACCTTTTAGTGAATCTTTAGAGCCAACTGTGAGGTTTTGGCTTACTAATGCTATAATCACTCCTGATTCTTTTCCTTATTTCTCAAATCGAGATTGTGTGAGTAGGTGAAGAGGTTGTGTTAAAGGTTGGGTTGGTTTTGTTGTCAGCTTAGGTTTAGACTTTGGCTTTCTAGGCTTGGCTGGTATAGTCGAATATTTTGATTATCATGGTAGTAAAAGGTGAATACGTTCACCCCAGTGTCCTTGTCAATTCGTTCTAGGGTCAACACGGAGGAGATAAATCACGGACGGGTATTAGCCTTTGGAATAGTGACTAACACATAAGGGAAGTGTTTACCTCGACTTTGTCGAGATTCGAATCCCAGACATCATGGTGATAATACCTCATGCGCTAGCCACTAGACTGTCCCGAGGGGACGAATATTTTAATTATCATGCTTAAATACATAGGTGTTTTTTGCATCCATGGTAAATAACGTAGAGATCATCAAGTTAGGAGTGACACTCATAGGAAGAATGTCACACCATATGTCATCTTTATACGAACCAATTTCTATAGGAACTAAACACCTTTGTATTACAGGATGGGAAGTCTGATATACCCATGCCACCTTATATGGATTTGGGTGCGGTTTGGGGGTGGCTTGAATCCTAGAAAGGGCTTGTGTGGAAACTATGTTCATACAACTTCCATTGTCGATAACAATCTTACATGCCTTACTCCCACATTTGGCATACGTGTGAAAAATGCTAGCGTGTTTCCGTTTGTCATCCAATGTGGGTATTGAAAGGATACAATGCACTATATTAAGTCCTATGGGTTGTTCTTCAGTTTTCTTATTTTTTTAGTGTTGGTCGAAAGAGTCAACTTCCTCATCACTACCTTGGATCGGATTATATGTCACTTCATCCTCAAAATTGTGTTCTTGTTCTAAGGTCAAGACTCGATATGGGTATTTGTATGCCACATGACCTTTATTATGACAATTGAAACATTGAATGTTAGGATTTCTATTTTCTTAGGTGCTTGTGTACCCACCTCTACTTATATTGTATGACAAATCTAGGATGGGTAGAACCAGTGGGTTTACTTGATTTTAGTGGTGCTCTATAAGTAGGAGCACTATGCTGAGGGGATCGATTGTTGTAAGGTAGGTGTTTTCATAAGATATTATTCAATCTCTTTAACCTTTTGGCATGCTTCTTTGATCGAGGTTGGGCAAATAATTTTATTTGTCTTTGAATTTTAGGTCTCAATCCATTAATAAAGTGGATCAAGGTTTCCCTAGGATCTGATTTGGAGTTGCAACACATTTTTAAATTTTCAAATTTGCTTAGATATTCAATTATGCTCATGTTTGATTGTTTTAGATTGATCCAGATAGTGTACCGTTGCTTTCTAACGTATGTTGGAACATAGTTTTTAGTTAGAATTCATTCCATCTCTACCAAGTGTGTGATTGGTTCTTCCCCATTCGCATGGTATTAGTCTTGGATACTCCGCCAATATTTCTTCGTTGAGCCTACGAGTTTGGCTTTTGCAAATCACACTTGTTTGATTTGTTGAGATCTAGTGCGCTAAACAAACAGAAAATACAGTGAAAAGTAAATTAGATCCTCTCTAGAAGATCTATGCGAAGGAAAAAACACACATATACTAAGTTTGATGAGATTTATACCTTTATTGCGTGCCCTTCGCTATCCTGACAGTAACTTTTCTTTAGATGCAGATCTCTGCGCGATCAAGTGGTCACACCTCTATGGTATCCACACGAACACGTTCTGTCTGTCACACGAACTCACGATTTGGAGAAGAACCAACTTTATAGTGCAAGCCACTTAGAAAGTTCGACCAAGCATGAAGGAGGAAGAAGAAGAAGCTCAAGAATCACTCCAATTTTTCATCTAATGAAAATTCTATCAAAAATCCTATTTATATTCATCCAATGAATACTAAGGATTTTTATCTATTTGTCTTCCTCTTAATGGGTTGAATTATTATTGGATCATTATATTAGATTAACCATTAACTCAATAACCCAATGAGTCTAATCTATTAATCCAATGTATCTAATTCGGATTGAACTCAATCTAATGAGTGGATTCATTTGAGTCTAACTCAATGAGTAACCTAAAAAACTTAAGCATCTCATAATTGACTCTTAGAGTTAAATACTAATACGATTTGGGTCATACTATATTGGTCAAAATAATCCTCAATCTTAGCGATCCAATCAAGGAAAGTGCTTGGGGTCTATTCAACCATCAAAACTAAGGGCATCTAGTTTAACTCGATGAGTAGTATCTATTTCGGGTCTAGTTTCAATTCTGGGCAGGGTTTGAATGTCTGGGAAGTGGTCTCCTTCGTCCATAACCAATTGTTGGTCTGAATGTGAATGATGCCTAGGTGATTGTTGGGCTGCATGTGATATGTGATCTGTTCAGAACTCGTACCATTTACTAACTTGTTGATCATGCTTTCAGTAGAAACTTTAAATTATTCTAGGTCTTCTACTTTAGATCGAAAGGTTTTAAACTTGTCTCCTAAAAGTTTAGACCTATTATCTACCTCTCTGATTGTGAGGTTTCTCATTATAGTCGATGTGGAGGTTCCACAAGTAATGAAATTTATAAATAAAACAACACAATAAATTTAAGGAAGCATGTTGAAATTTGAAAACAATGACAAAAGAGGTAGGTCACTATAAAATAATGATAATATATATATATATATATATATATATATATATATATATATATATATATATATAGAGAGAGAGAGAGAGGGGGGGGGGTGATATGTGAGTCAAATTCTGAATGCATGAAAATTGATTACATGCTAAATTTAACAAAAGTTATTTTCATACGAGAATTGTAGGATCGAACTCAATGCTAGAGGATGTGAATAGCATTATGAATTTTAAACATTAATAAATAGTAAATAAAATAGTTGAACTAATCAAAGTTAGTACAGCGGAAATAAAATTTACTTAAACTAATTCAATCAAGTAGGATAAAGACAATAAAAATATGCAATAGATTTAACTAACAATTTAAGCATGTAAATTGATCAATCAAACCAGAAGTATAGACACATACCAGTTATAGAATATGATTCTTATTTTTAAATTTGTTCTAGGTGGAGAATCCTTACATAAAAAGAATCTAAAAATTTTAAGCATAATAAAACAAATAACGCAACACTATAATAAATGAAAATGTTACTTTAAGTGTTGTCGATTAGAAATGAAGTGTGTGTTATAGTGTGTCGCAGCATATAAGACGAATGAGCACTTAGAATAAGAGCACAAGAAATTAAGAGATGAGTGAATGAGTGCTTTTCAACCTATGCTTTGAAACTCCTTATATAGGACTCCTCCAGTCGTTTTGAGTCTTCCCGATCGCCTATATTTGTGCTGACGTGGCTACAACTTCTATCCATTTGATAATGTTAATAAAGCTCTCCGATCGACTAGACATCCTCTAGCTGCTTTCACTTGGACTTGATTATTAAGTCTTCAGCTCCCAGCTAACTCCACCTGGACTTGAGTCACCCAACACCCAGCTAACTCCACCTGGACTTGAGTCACCCAGCACCCAGCTAGGGATTTGTTTGTCAAGTTTTAATCACTTAGACTTGAGTCACCTAGCCTTTAGCTAGAAATTTATCTGCCAAGCTTTAATCACTTGGACTGGAGTCACCTAGCCCCCAACTAGGAATTTGTCTGTCAAGCCTTAATCACGTAGACTTGAGTCACCTAGTCCCAGCTAAGAATATATCTGTCAAACCTTAATCACTTAGACTTAATTCACCTAGTATGTAGCTAGGAATTTACCTGCTTAGTCTCCAACCAAGACTTACTTTATGCTTGATTCCTAATCAGGACTTCAAATGACTTAATCCACTAAAACTTAATTACTGTCTAGTTCACAACAAGAACTTTAACATCTATTAAGTACCCTGCGTATGCAAACTTGACACAATTAGTTAGATCATAAACTAACATAATTTTAATCTTAGTCATATATTAAAACTCTGGGTTAAATATTATGTGCTCAACACCAACAATCTCTTCCTTTTTTATAGTATAAACATTAAGTTAAAATTAATAAATAATAATAAAAAATTTACATCAAAATTTGAATTTATATTCAATGTATGAAAGAAATGAAATAGGGTTAGTGAAGTCATACATGAATTGACACACCCCTAAAGGAGTCCCTGCCAGACAAAAATCCGACAACATCTCCCCTGTACCGGTGACAATATGAAGTATCACTACAAACAAAATACATCAGCCACATGCGGCTGGAATATATACACAACCACGCAGTTTATACACAGCCCACTCGGCTGGAACATAATAAAACACAACCACGCAGTTATATAAATACAATAAACAGCCCACTTGGCTGCATTAAAAACCAACACAGCGGAAAAACGATAACGGAAAGCCCAATACAACACAAATCAACACACTGCTAGCCGGCTAGGATTTATACAACAACCACACCAACAAATACAACAACACACCAAATACAGCGAATACCGAATACAAATAAAAACATATACAAAAATCAGAAACGATCTTCAGATGTGACGTAGGACCCGGCAGACAGGATACTCCGAGCGACACTCCAACCATCTACCTGAAAACATAAAGATATACACGTGGTGGTGAGTATAGATAACTCAGCGGGTAATTGAAAAGATAGTGCATGGTCTATAATGAATATAGAGATCAAAGGTATACAGTCTCAGCAGGGAATCAAAGAACATGATCCTACTATCATAATCAAGACATCTGAACATATCAGACCTACTAACCTAACAAATATACTGTACATACTACAACCGACATAAGGATAGATACATACCCAATCTGGAGACAACACCTGGTACAATGGTCAGTAAACTCACCAGATCTGCAACAGACCTACTCATGACACCTGTGCAATATAAATACGACTGCAAATACATGTAAAATAAATGACATGTATGCAACATGACAACCATATGCAACAATCATATCGCAAACAAATGCAGCATACCACAAACACATGCAACTAGTATCTACTAAGCATGTATGCAAATATATCTCCAAAGATGCACCGCGCATCAAATGCAAATGTGCATGCATGCTCCATGGTCACCCCCGCCATCTCTCTAGACACCACGACCCCTGTATGGCCGAGAGGCTTGAGTCCGTGACAAACCGTACTAGCCTCCAGTACAAGGACGATCAGCTAAGTAGTTATATAACTACATAGCTAAGGGTCCCTGACCACTCATAACTCAAACCCTCTGACTACTGTACCCTCAAGACCCACTACTCCAGAGTGGTCGAGGCTGACAGAACACTGAGCGGCTGAATGAGCGCGACAGGACTAGCTCCACTCCTACCACTCTCCATCAGTGGTCGAGAGGATAGCTATAAACGACTGACGACCCTCTCAACCACAAAGGAGACTAGTCGTCAGATGCAATGAATGATGAACATGATATATATATATATAATCATGATACAAACACCGTCATCATCCATGCAACCTCTAAACCACATAAACACTGCACAACAAGAATATAATCGTCGTGGTACCTCCACATATCCCCCCAAACATATGTACACAACTACATATGTACAATCAACTAAAAATCTCCAATAATCCCACAAGACACATGTACATAAATACAATCAACATGTATCCTCCGGTAAACACATCAGACACGTGTATATACAACAAATATACAATCAACACAATTCCCCCAATCATCTCACCAGACAAATGTATACACGACATACAAATGGACAATCATCATATGAATGCCACCAACGAGGTATCCCCTACCATACATACTCTACATGTAAAAATGCCACAGAGTAAAGATAACCAAAGTGCAGACTGTATAAGAATTAAATAGATCATCACAAGGGTCAAGGATCAGTATCAAGCAGGAAAGCGACATACGAACACGATATAAGGTAAAACAACCTAATCCATCAAAGAAAACCATGCACTAAGCTCAATAAAAATCTACATAGAGCCAAGGAAGAAATACCCGCCTTAAATCTGTCAATCGTGATAAAATAAATCACACATCGTGATGATCGTCCCATATCCAAAATCCTGCATAAATCAACATATATATATTATTGTTTAGCTGATCACATAATCAACAACTAACCAAACCCAAAACCTAATCCTACCTTGATTAGGTAATCCTGTTTAATTCCACCTAAAGATCCAATTAGATGATAAATTCATCCTTACTCCACAAATTAATCCCTAAATCCTCACAAATTTATTACTAATCAAAACTCATTACATCATCCAACAACTCCAATAATCCTCAATCGGCATAATCATTTCCTCCTCCAATCACACACAAATGAATTCATCCTATTTCACAATAACCTAAATTAACCACCCAACCACCACAAGAAATCTAAAATCACACTCCATCAACCACACATCACAAGATCTCCAATATAATATGGTACAAATCCTTATCAATCCACATCTCAATTGATTCCTAAATTGAATTCATTACATAATATAATCAATTCATAGCACAACTTACCCAATTCCATTGCACTCCACTGTTAGCTTGCGATCCGAGCAACCCACTGTTGGAAGCCACAGGTGTGATGCTCACTGCCAAGAAGCTACAAAGAATACCCACAAGCAATTCTTCCAAGAGTCGGTCCAAATTTCAACATGTACAGCAAAGACTTGCTGAAACCCTAACAAATAGAACCTTACCTCAATCCAGATGCTCCAGATCATGATTTGTTGCTGAAGGAAATCACTGCTGGAGCCCAAATCCAGATTCGTAGCAACTTCCCCTCCAAATGCACTGTGAAGAACAAGGGCTACTGACCTCTGCCGACATTGGTGATCTATCCAATGGTGAACCCGAGCAGCAACCCTCCACAACTTCAAGAAGTGGAGAGGGCAGTGACCGGCAATAGGAAACGTCCACAGCACGCGGATCCTCTGTTTCCTCTAATCCAGATCAGGAAGATCATCACAAACAAACCCAATTAAGCAAGGTCTTTGAATTCACAGAATCTTTCGACGAAGCCTTACCTCAATCGATCCGCGCGATCCACCTCAACTGGAGACGATTCGCAACCCCCTCCAATGAATAGATCAAATAGAAAAGCTGAGAGGGGCTCGATCCACCAAGAAAGATGCGAATCAACTCCCCCCTGTCGTGCCCTAGCTCTGCCGGATCACCGTCGATCGCCCGCAAGAAAGAAAGAGGACGAAGACCTCACGCCTCGAGAAGGAGAGGGAGGAGGGAGACTCGGCCTAGGCACGCTGGAGGAGGGATTATTGCCGGTGATGAGCTCGTGGCGACCGGCGATCAAGCGAGAAGAAGTCGCGAGAGAGGGCTCGGGAGAAGGGAACTCGCGCGAGGGAGAGAAGAATCGAGGAGGAAGGGAATCGGGGGAGGGGGTTTTCGGCGATAGAGAAGGAAAAATAAAAGAAAATGAATTTTATAATTAAAACATTTCCTCACTTAAATAGGGTAGCCCAAAGAGACTTTATCCGCACCTGCCGATTGATTCCCTCAAACCCCTCCGTACGAGCACCGAAAAATTCTCAGAAAATTTCTAAAAATTCTGGAAAAATCCAATACGATTTTTCGTCCAATAATATTTATTATTTAATTTTACTATATCTTACATGAATATAACAAATGAAATATAACTCACCCTTAATTATTGTTCCCTTAATCAGACAAGGAATAAAATTAGAAAGTTAATTAAAAGAAGCAACTTTATTTAAAGAAAGCAATTTCAAATTTATACTTTAACTCTTAACCGTTTTCCCCCTTGTTCATATATCAAGATGGGTTAAACCATAAATATAGAGCAAATAACAAAATGAAATGGTATATAGTCAAGTGTAAAAATAAATCAAGAGATAAACTAATAATTGATTTACAATTATAAATAGAGTTCAAGTCAAACCATAGTCAAAAGTAATAAAGTCAAGAAACAATCAAGGATAAATCAACTATAAGTGAAAGTCAAATCAAATTTAAGTTAATCTATCATGTATAAATCAGTTATCTCTTAATGTATTTGTGAGATGTTGATTGTTTAGATTTATAGGTATATGTTGTCTAGGTAGGGCCTACGCTAAGTCCTTTTATGCATGAATTAAAAAAAAGATTTCTATCAAGAAAATTTTTTATAATTTTGAAATTATATTTTGAAAATAATAAATAAGAAAACATGGTTTGAAATGATCATAGTTTAATTGTTCTAAAAGAGAGCTCCCCTTAAGTTGGAGTTCTAACAATTTTCAATTTGGCAATTGGGTTAACATAAGAAGCATTTACCATATGTATATGTTGTTTGGGTACCCAATAGGAGTTATTTTCAACTTGGTTAACTAAGCATGATATTAGAACCCAAGCAATCTTGTTTCTAGCATTTGTTTTGACTAAGGTTATAAGGTAAGAAACATGATTTTGATTTGAGCTAAACCTGAGCCCAATCTTGTTATATGCATCCTGTTGGGCCCCAATGATCAGATTCAAATATTTGGACCTAGACGTGAACTTGCTCAAGGTAGATTTTAACTCATTAACTTAGTTTTTCAAATTAAAATTCTCTTCCTTAAGATTTGACACCTAGGTTGAGGTTTCAACTTGACTAACTTGAGTCAATGAGTTTAAGCTAGCCCTTTCCTTAAGGTTTTTGATCTCCTTAAGTAAAGTCTTAACTTTAGACTTGTATTTAGCTAGAGTCTTAGTCAAATAAGCAACCATAGCATATAACTTTTTAGTAATTGAATGTGTTACCTCGTCAACTGACTCGTCTGAGTCACTAATTTGACTTGAATCTAATGTTGAGTTGTATTCTGACTCACACTCTAAATTTGAATCTTCTTGGATCGCCATCAATGCTAACATGTTAACATAGTCAATCTGATTCATATTCAGATGATGACTCGTCCCAGGCTTCGTTAGGTTCTTTTTTTTATTTTCTAGTTCATTCTCTTTTTCTTCTAATGAGGGGCAGTTAATTCTTAAATGTTCTTTCTTTTTGCATGTGAAGCATCGAACATTTGCTAGATCTTTGTTCGAGATCACCTTCTTTATGAATCTTCGAGTGAATTTCTTCTGCAGAATCATTATTTACAAAGTGTGTGACTTTTGAAGAGAGCTCATCTTCATCAAATGTTTATTCAAGCTCAGATTCTGACTCGATCTCTTCTTTCAGTTTGGATTTACTAGAAATCAAAGCTATATCCTTCTTTTAATCAAGATTAGGTTATTCATGAAGCTTAAAATCACAAAAGAATTCATCTAAATTAATAATAGATAAGTTCTTAGATACTTTATATGCATCAACCATTGATGTCCACAAGGTGGTTCTTAGAAATATCTTATGTGCATACTTGATTAAGTCGCGATTATCTACCTGTTCGTCGACTATATGGATGTCATTTTGTATTTCTTTAACTGACTGCGTAGCAGACTTAACATTTCACCTTCTCTTATTTGGATAATTTGAAGTTGACTTAATAATAGGTCCTTTTTAGCCGTTCTTAGTCAGGTGAAACTTCATATAGTTCAATTAGTTTCTCCTAGAGTTGTTTAGCACTGTTGAACTGGCCGAATTTGGTCAGTTGTTCCTATGTTAGCCCTCACTACAATGTAGTTGTAGCTCTAGCATTGGATTGAACCATTTTCTTATGATAACTTTCCCAATTTTTAGAAGGAATTGCGATGGCATCTAAATTTTTAAGCATATCAAAACATATCTTGATGCTCAAATACTTTTCTATGTTGTTTAAGAAATAGTACTTCATTCTCCCCTTCTATTAAGTGAAATTATCGTCATTGAAAAGAGGAGGGTGGGTTGTACTGAATCCTTTCTGCAAAGACATATCTCAAAAGCAAAATTTATTCAAGTTGTATTAAGGTTTAGGACAGGATGGTTGTAATTAGAGTTTGGATTTGGGTTCAGGTTAGGTTCAAATTATTAATCAATTTGTTTGTTTGTTCCTTTTCTCAAAGCATAAAGTTTATCCTATGTTAGATTCATATTTTTCTTTGGGCTAATTGAGCAACAGTTTTCAAAATTGATTTTCAAGTCATGGCCAGACACAAGGGTCTTCTTGAGTAACGGAATAATGATCACTTCCTACGACAAAGACTTTTAAAGAAACTAGAGCTAAATTAATTTAAATACAATGCTTTGGTCTAACTTGTCTAGAGTGAGGTTAGTTAGTTTCTTATAGTTCCACTTGACTAGATGGACGAGGTAGGATACCCCTTATCCAACTTAGGCATGCACCTAACTAGGCTTTCCTAGTGTATTATCAGCTCAATCCATCCTAATACCAAATTGTAGGATCAAACTTGATGTTACAGGGAGGGGGGGATGAATAACATTACGAATTTTAAAAATGAGCAGATAATAAATAAAATAGTTGAATCAATTAGAGTTAGCATATTAGAAATAAAATTTACTTAAACTGATTCAATTAAGACAAAGATATTAAAATCATGCAATAGATTTAGCTAATAGTTTAAACATGCAAGTTGATTAATCAAACCAGAAGTATAAACACACAGTGATTTTAAAATATGATTCTTATTTCTAAATTCTCCTAGGTAGAGAAACCTTGTAGAAAAAAATCTAAAAAGTTTAAGCATAATAAAACAAATAAGACAACACTAAAACAAATAAAAATGTTACTCTAGGTATTGCTGAACAGAAATGAAGCGTGTGTTGCAGCACAGAAGGGGAAAGAACATTTAGAGCACGAGCACAAGAGATTAAAAGATGAGTGAATGAGTGTTTTTCAACCACTGCCTCGAAACTCCTTATATAGGACTTCTTAGATCACTTGGAGCCTTCCGATCGCTTGTATTCGTGCTGAAGTGGCTACAACTTCTATCTGTTTGATAAAGTTAATGAAGCTCTCCGGTCGACTGGATGCACTCCAATCGCCTACACAGGGGTTAAACTTCATATTGACCACCTTACTCAAATTGCTGATAACGCCATCTCCCGATCACTTGGAAGCTACTCTGATCGCCCCGACCCTATACAGTTATCTGGATTCTCTGAAATCTTTTCATCGAGAGTTATCACCAGCTAGTCGTCCCCGAACTCCATCTGATTGTCCGGAACCATCAAACATGCTTCTCTGTAATGATTACACTTAATGAGTAGGATACAGAATATAAAGTTACTCACACTTACGTTGGATCTAGATTTTTAGTCTCTAGCTGACTCATCTAGACTAAATTGTCAAGCCACAGCTCCCAGCTACTTCCACTTGTACTTGCTTGCCAAACCTTCAGCTCCCAACTGACTCCACCTGAACTTGAGTTACCTAGCACCCATGTAGGAATTTGTTTGCTAACCTTAATCACTTAGACTTGAGTCACCTAGCCTCCAGGTAGGAATTTATCTGTCAAGCTTTAATCACTTGGACTTGAGTCACCTATCTCCCAATTAGGAATTTGTTTGTTAAATTTTAATCATTTAGAGTTGATTCATCTAGTCTTCAGTTAGAAATTTATCTACTTGGTCTTCAACCAAGACTTAGCTCATGCTTGATTCCCAATCAGGACTTACAAATTCTTAGATCTACTAAGACTTAGTTACTGTCTGATTCACAATCAGAACTTTAACACCTATCAAGTATCATTCACCTTCAAACTTGATATAACTAGTTAGATCACAAAATAATCCAATTTTAATCTCAGACATGTATCGAAACTCTTTCTCAGATAAATTTTGTACACACAACACCAACAAGAACGATGTTGTCGGATTGATGCGAGTCAAACTTTTAATAAATTAAATTCTTGACTGCATTACACCGGCTAGAATCCCTGGGGAAGATGCCGTCGACCATCATCAATGGTCATAGGTTGAGCCATTGTGGTTGATAAAGAAGAGGCGACAATGGTGTGATTCAATCACGTGCGGAGCCGATGGGTGTTATGTTGCAACGGATTATTGGTGCAACTAATTGCCATCAACCTCTTTGTCCCACAGGGTCAATAGAGAAATTGCCCTTTTTCTCAATTGGTTTGCGCGAGAAGTGTAGCAACTTCAGACGATGGGTGAAAATGTGAGCTGGGCGGGTAGGTGGTGAGCTTGGTGATCTTGGGCAAGAAGAAGAGGCAAAAAAAAAAAAAAAAATCCTCTTCTAGGCTGTCAGACCTGGTCTTCTTGCGGGTCCAACAAGATGATGGCTCAACAAGATGATTGATAGTCTTCAAGTTCTCGACTAGATTGCTGTGGCATAAACCCCAAGTTCTGTGGGTGTCTACGATGATGCAAGAATGCCAAAGGTAGTGGGACAAAGTGGCAGGTAGAAAAATCATTCATGGAGGATGGATGAACAACATCAATAATTCATTCTGAACAAGATTAAGAAACTCATTTTGATACTGGATCAGGCAATTCAACTCTAAATACCTAATTCATCTTTAAAGATTATATTAAGTTTAACCAATATGATATATATATCTAAAGAAATAATATAAATCTTAAAACGCTTCTTCTTTTTTTTTTTTTATAAAAGATTCTAAATTTATCTTCAGTTTTCGAACCTTAGCGACTCTAACTTGGGGGTGTTTTATCAATTTAGATCGTGATTTTGCTCTTTAAGAACTAATTTGCACAAAAGATCCATGGATCTTAGAAATTGATGAACGCAATAATTCTGTTCCGACGCCATGATGTACACAGAAGAGATAGTTCTACAAACCTTTCGACAATCAAACATTTTTTTTTAAAAAAAAAAAATAGTTAATTGTTTATTTAGCAACAAATGGAAATCAATCTCGAATAGAATCTGGCGATCGACTGCTTTTATTTATGGGTGGAAGCGTTGATGGCAATTGTGGCAGGAGATCTCCAAGCAGCTGGAGTTCACTCTGCTGGCTATCTCCTTCATCCTCTCCACCTTCTCCATCTCTTCTCTGGCTCGCTCCCAGATCAGTCTGGCTCGCGCGAAGTCTTGCTCCGCCAACTCCAGTTCCCTTCTCGTCATCTCCCTCACTCTCTCAGCGTAAGCATTCTCCAGCGTGGCAACTCGAATCTGCTCCTCACTCTGTCGCTTCAGCTCACATCTCACAGATTCCTCGTTCGAAGACGGACGCAAGCTGCTGGTGCTGATCGACAGATCGAGGTTGAGAAGAGGACGGTCGGAGATCTCATTTCCCGTGAAGAACTTCTCTGCTCCGGCTTCTTCCATGGAGCAAATTAAAGAGACGCAACCGGAGATCGGTAGGAGTTGAGTAACACTCACTATGTACTGACTTCCTGTGGCTACTTTACCAGCATGCCCATGCTGTCATGGGTGCCTTTAGCACCTTAAACATTTTGGTGCGATCATATATATCAGCGTTCATCCAACTGATATCGCTGAAGTTCCTTGTAGGCAACAGGCGTGCTGCTCATACTTTGCTTTTGCCTCCAGGTTTTGGCACTTTATGGGTTGGCACTTGGCGAATGGCAAGGTGAGGGGGTGCAATAATTGCACGGGCACGTGTACCAGTTGGAAGACAGATCCTGTGTGTTTTCTGGCTGAAGCTTGTCGAGAAGAGAGGCAGCTAGCTAGCTGCTACCTCTCACCAATCACCATGAATGATGCATGTCACAGACCATGAATTGAAAGTTCAAATCATTAGTTGGTTCAGAGTGTGGAGAATGTTCAAGCTCTCTCCATTTCGCTTTCCTGCGGTTTCGTTGCGTGTGTAGTTTACCTGGGGATGGTGCTCCTTCTGCATAATTGGATTTGGTATATAGTAGGGGGATGTACCTCCCATCTGACGACGACCACATTTTGCATCTGAGCAGGATGTAAATTTAATGCATGAGTTTATGTCATTTTTCATAAATAGCTAGTTGAAGTCTCCTCGGGGTGGTGCGATAGTTAAGACATGGAGTGTTACCATATGAGGTTTTGGAGTCGAAATTCGGCGTGACCGAGCATAACCTCCCCCATGTCTTGGCCATTTGCACTAATGACTAGTAGTCATCCGTGATTTACCTCCTCCGTGTTGACCTAGGGACTAGTTGACAGAGACGCTGGGGGCGAATGAATCATCTTTTACCACATAAATAGCTAGTTGAAGTTTCAAGGAGACATTTAATTGCTCATTTTATGTTTCTTTAGTATAAATTGGACAAATATCTAAAGTCGCATCAACTATCTGAACCACAAGTGATCTCTTAACTTGTGCTTGTGTCCTAGCCACATTTTGTGCTCGTGCGCACTTAAAGTTTGGAGACGGATCTTCTTATCCGTAAAAGTTAAATTAATTCATGATTAAGTCTTTATATTGGTGGAGCATAATGGACCCCACCTATTAACAGATGGAGATCATTATCTTCCACAAATTCCTTTGTCCCAGTCTAAGAACGGATCAGGATAAGAGGACCAGAGGATCTGGCTCTTTAAAGTTTGGGGTTACTAAAAAGCATCTAAGATTTAAAAATATCTAAAAAATTTATAATTTTTTTCCTCCCATTTTATCCCGGTAAAATTTAAATTTTTATTTCTCTGTTTTTCCTCTCACGTATACATGTAATTTCTCTTTTTTTTCTCTCTCTTCTATGCAATCTCTTCTCTTTTCTCCCTTTTATCATTTTTTTTTCATGCCTACAATAATTATCAAGATTTTTAAAAATCAATATCATAACTTAATTACATAGAGTGCTGATTCATACCACGAGTCTGGCCTGATTTAGATCAGGCCTAATATGGATTTAATATTTTTAAAGATCATGATCATATTCTAGCTGAAAGTTAACATAATATTGTATTATATCTGAATATGGCGAAATAAGTAATGAAAAGTACCGTTGAACTTGCAACCTCAAAAATCTATAGAACTTGAAATAGATTCGATCGGACATGTCTAAATCCATTAGTAGATTTCAACCAATCCTGATCTTTGAAAAATTAGACCCATGTTGAGCCTTATTTGAATCAGATCAAGCCCAGAGGATCTGAATTAGCATTATCACGGGCATGGTCTGATTCAAATCCAAGCTTAACGTGGGCCTGATTTCTCAGAGACTAGAACCACATTGTAGTTAAAAGTTACCATAACATTGTATCACCTTCGGAGAGATCGAACTAAATAATGGAGGACACCGATAGACTCCTTACCGTCTTAAAAATCTCACATGATTTGAAATGAGTTCAATCGGATATGTCTAGGGTCATCAAATGAGTTGAGGTTTCTAAGACTGTAAAGAGTCCTACGATACCCTCCATTATTTATTTCGGCCTCTCCGAAGGTGGTACAATGTTATGCTAACTTTTAGTTAGAATGTAGTCATGGTCTATGAGAAATCAGACCCACGTTAGACCTGACCTGAATCAGACCAAATATATGGTAGTGCAAATTAATACCATCAATGGTGCTAATGTAATTAAGTTGTGATGATGACTTTTAAAAATTATCACTCTAATAGTTATCGCATGCATGTAAAAAAGAGAAAAGACATGATAGCAAAAAATATTAAATGCATAAGAGAGAGGAAAAAAAGAAGAGCTAAAGAGAAAAAGTTTGATTTAGTAGAGGGGTAAAATAGATAAAAGATACACCTTTTGAATATTTTCAAATCTTAGGATCACTTTTGGACAATCCCACACTTTATGTGTGCCTTTTAGACAATACTAAAGTAATTAATTAATAATTGCCAAGGTAATTCATAGGTTTTTCTCAGGTAAAGGACCGGATCATTTCCTTTTCTTGAAATGTTAACATGTCCAACATGTATTAATTAACAAATGAGGTAAGTCTAATAAGGAGTCAACAAAGGGAAAAAAACAAATGAATTGAGGTTAACTAGACATTTGATAGCGGAGAAGTTCAATACGTGTTGATAGTAGTCATAATAGGTTAGGAAAGCTCCCACGGGTTAGTACAGTTAGTACCTATATAAGTGTTTACTCCAATAAGTCGGGTTAATTCCCTACGAGTGCAAAATAATTCATTGGGTGTTTGACCTCCTAATGGAAAGGGTTGCTGTGCTAGGGTAAAATGCCCCTCATGATTTATCTATATATCGATCTTGCTGTGATATCAACTATATTGAGTCACTTGGGGTGAGCAATCATCTTTTGCTCCAATAATAAGTCGGGAAAAATTGAATGTTAAGCATATGATAGAAATCTAAATAGGTCAAGGTGAACTAAATGTTTGATAATTATAGATGTTAAGTATGTGAAGGAAATCTAGGCAAATCATAAAAGACTGATGCTTGACAGCTGGAAGTCTAAATAGGTTATGTAGAACTGAATGCTTATAAATGATGAAATCTAGATAAATCAAGATTAACTACATATTAGGTAAAATTAAAGTCTTAGAAGGGTAAAATCTAACCAAGTGGAAGTCTAAGTCGACCGACATCGACTATATGCTAAGCAAGTGATAAAGCCTAGAGGAGTGAACTCTCAGCATTAGATGTCCTAGTAGATTGAGATAGACTAGATACCACGTAAAGATAAAGATATAGTAAGTTGAGATTTGTACTAAGTAGATGAGGGAGTCTTGAATACCTAGAGTATCTTGGCACCACAAATTCAATCTTATAATGGTTTGAATCAGAGTGCTAATCCAACCGGTGAAATAGAGCAATCAACTGATGAACTTGAAACCACGAAATTACGGTTTGGTTAGATTTAGGATTTACTTCATTTGACTAATGGAGAGGTTGATTGACTAGTGAATTCAAGTTAAAATTCCAACAAACAAAATATTTTGGTTTGGGGACTAATTGATTGGGTAGTCGACTGGTAATGAAAATAGTTGATCGATACTTAAGGAAGTTAGAAAAGGGTTGCTTCTATCAACAATTGAAGTCCCAATTTTTATAGTGTTTAGTCGATTGATAATGCACAACAGTCAACTGCTTGATGGAATCTAACTTCAACAAGATTTTATAAAAGGGGGAAGGCTTGGAATTTTTGGCTAACATTTGTGGACTGTTCTTGGGAGAGTACCATTGCATTTTTGGGCCTCCTTGAGAAATCTAAAGCAAGAGAAAGAAAACAAAGCAAAGATCTCATTGTTTTAATTTCTATTTCTTGAATTGTTTTATTATTGCTCGTATTTTTTTTATTCCCTCTTGCATTTGAGCAACATGTGTTGTAAAGGGTTTGCAAGAGTGATCCAATTTGAGGCTCTTAGATGTGGAGTAGTGGTTGAAGGGAGGATGACCAAACCACATTATATCAGTTTGTGTTTTGTGTATTTGTGCTTTCGATTTTTGTTCTCTATATATTTTGTTGTGTACTTAAAAGCATGAACAAAGTTGAATGGATGAAAATGAGTGAGCATTTATTCACTCCCTCTAGCTACTATCAACGATCTAACAAATGGTATTAGAGTCGATTGACTCTTAATTAGAATAACCATCGAGAAGGCAAGGTGATAGAGGACCGGAATCAAGATGAATTTTAGATATGACCATAGTTTTGATATTCGAGCACCACCATTATTTGGAATAAAAAATTTCACGCATTGGAGGTTAAGGATGGATACTTCATCATGGGGGATATCAAATTTGGTTCATCTTGATTGATGATTTTGAAGTCCTGAAAGACAAGAAGGGGAACAAATGGACCAAGGAGAAAATAAAAGAGTCTCAATCAAACACAAAAGTAATTGAATTATTAATTAGGATTTTGCCTAATAATATTTTGTGTAGGAAAAGAGAGTACAAGAATGCTCATGAATTATGGATAATCAAGTTTCATAAGAGCCCCTCACCATCACAAAGGAAGTAAGAACCTAATGAAAATAACTCATTGGCCAAAGAGTGGTATAATTCAGAAGTTGAGAGGTACTCAATAATATATGAACTGGAAGTTCAAAAATCAATGACTTTTATTTTGAGAGTAACGAGGAAGAAAGACCATTGACATTGAAGTGATAAGAAACCTCAATCTCGGGAGTCAAGGATCATGTTTCAATTGATAAAAGTTAGCATAGTATGCTTTGAGTGTAGAGAAAGGGGGCACTACAAGAATTGGTATCTCACCTTAGTGAGGGAGAAGGTTAAAGTGACACCTAAGGCCAAGGAGAAGCTAAAAGGAATTGTGCCTATGATACACCAAGGAAATAAGCACATAATATGCTTCACTTAGAATGACAAGGGGCACTATGACAACCAATGCCCCACTGAAAGGCAATCCAAGGAGCAAAGGAAAGGAAGCTAAAATCAAGAGAGAGTTTTTAAGGTAAAATCAAAGGTACCATCTTCTTGCAATGTTGCATTTCATAATGATATATATTTGTATAATGATAAGAAGCATACCAAAATTAAGTATTATGATTTTAGTACTTGTTATCATGCAAATGAAAATTTTGATAAACCTAAGGATAATTCAAGATTTATGCATGGTAGGCATGAAACAATCTAGGATTAAGACTTTAAAGAAAGAGAAACAAGTTTGAGGTCAAGACTTTATCAATTAGAAAATATACCGTTAAGAAAAATGACAAAATGATATAATGAGTCTAAGAAGATAAACTTAGATCTAGATCTAAAGAGACATTCAAGGACAAGAGAGGTTTGAGAGACATCATAAATCTAAGGATAATGTGTCAACCTACCATAGAGTTTCCTTTGACTAAGGAACAAAGTCAAAGAAATCTTCTAGGCCTAGGAATGGGAGTGAGGTAACAAGGGAAGTCATTTCTAGAGTTGGCATTGATGAATTATCAAAGTTAAGGCTCCACAAAATCTAAGAGGGTAATTAAAAAGGTATTAAAGGAGGTTATCTTTAGTAAGTGTCTAGCAAACCCAAAGAATTTTAATAAATATTAACTTCTTGAAAGTGTGATTTCATCATACTAAATGTGTATAGGATGTGTCAACTATCAATTGGAAGAATAATTAACTTAATCATAATAATTTGACATTTTAGGATATTTTGAGTATTGTTGGGATACCTAAAAATGAATATTCTAATCCTACTTTAGAAGGTTCTAGAGTGTGCCGATATTTTTAGGAATCACAATTTGATAAAATTGACACATAAGGATGAGTAGGGAGCTTATTTTAGGAAGTTGATAGATTAGATATAAGTTTTATTCAAGGAACATTTGGAATATGTTCAAAATGCACGAAATAGATACCGAATAAACTAATGTAATGGTGCATTCCAATTTGGCTTTGGTATGAATGACAATTAGAACTAGGACTTTAGGTTATTGTTTATTTGAACCTTTTAGCAAATTTTGGATTTTGTATCTTACAAATTAAGAGAATTTTTAGAAAAATGTTTTTTACCAAGTAAATATGGATTAAACAAGCCTCTCTAAAAAATTCAAAAACTTTTAGGGGTTTGATGAATTTTAAGAAAAAGGCATGGCCAAAATTTTCAAAACTGAAGTCAAAAATTTAAGTCAATCAATTGATACTATATCAATCAACAAAGGGATCAATAGAAATCAATTATCTTTAGAGAGCAGTCAATCGATAATTGAATCAAAATAGTTGCACTTACATTCTTGATAGTTGCTTGATTCTTCCGATGCTCATTTCCCTAGTTTTGATTCATTCCTACCCATTAAGAACCTCAAATTGAGTTAAAGTGGTTGCCTTACATTCAAAACACTCCTCTAAGTCCTCCCAAGTTCATTTTTCCTAGATTTGATACATTCAACTCCATCACTAACTTTCTTCCATCAAAGATTTTTGGCAAAAAGTCCTTGATGGATATAGAGGACTTAGACGGAGTCTAAAATGTCACCCTTACATTCTTGAGATTCTCCTTAGTCTTTCTATCTCAATTTTCCTAAAATTGAGGCTTGCATGTCGTTTAAGTACTTTTACAAAAAAAAAGGTTGTGATGGACTTGAAGAGATTGAATCCAAAAGATCACCTTTACATTCTAGACATTCGACTTAGGGAGTGCTTTGTAGAGCTTCTACTAAGCGCTTCTTAGATTCTAGTTATATGAAAACACTTTTAAGTGTTTGTGAAGTTAACTTCTGCTTCAGCTTCTCTAACTTTAACTAAAAGCTGGAAGTAAAAAATTTGATGCTTTTTCTTATTTTTTTTCCTTTTTTGTTTATGGTCTAAAATTAAAAGTTAACATTTATATCCTTAATAAATTTATCATTTTACATAATTTTCATCATGTTTTTTACCTTAATAAATTTATCATTTTACATAATTATTACCACATTTCTATGATATTTATTTTTTAAATAATATTTTATATTTTTATATAATTTGTATTTCTATATTTTTTATGCATATTTTTGTGTATTTATATAAATTTTATCATTTTTTATTTTTTTTTATTAATTTTATATCTTTTTCATTATAAAAAAATAATTTTGATACAATATTTACAATATAATAATAATTATATAACAAATAGTATATCAAAATTATATTTAGATAATTAAAAATGATTAATCTATATAGTTTAAGGATATTGTTGTTATTCAACTAAAAATTAAGTTTGAAAGTAATTATTAGTCAGACACTCCAATTTTATCTTATATTGGCTTTTGACTTCTATTTCCAAACACTTTATACTTTAGCTTCTTAATAACTCCAAAATAATCTCTATAAGAATCACTTTTAAATAATCAAAAGCTCTCCCAAATACTCCCTTAGTCTTTCCATACATAATCTCTTTGGATTTGAGGCTTGCATGATATGGAGGACTCAAATTGAGTCCAAAAGTCACTTACACATTCATGGCATTCTCCTTAGTCTTCTCATACTCAAACTCCCATCATTTGAGGCCTCTATGTCTATCACTGATTACTAAAAAAAATCCTTGAAGGACTTAAAGGGCTTAGATTGAGTTCAAAAGGCCAGCTTTACATTCCTAGAATTCCCCTTAGTCTTCCCGTGATTATTTTCCTTGGATCTAAGGTTAGAGTGTTCATCATGAGCTTTTTGTCAAAAGACCTTGATGGACATGGAGAACTCAAATTAGATCCAAAAGTCCAGCTTCACATTCATGGAATTACCCTCTATTTTTCCATGCTCATTTTCCTTGGATCTGAGTCATGCATGCGTCTTTCCCACAAAAAACCTTAATGGACCAATTAGAGGACTCAAATCGAGGTTAAAAGATCATATTCACATTCCTAACGTCCCCTTTCAATTTTCCCATACTCATTTCTTAGGATCTGAGGCCAAGGGGTCACCTTTACATTCCTAGCATTTTTAAGTCTTTTTTATGCTTAGTTTCTCTAAATTTGAGGCCTATACGACCATCAAAAGGCCAGAAAAGTTCTGGATGGATCTAGAAGATCAAGGTTGACTCCAAGAGGTCACTATTATATTTCTAAGAGCATTTCCAATGTAAATTTTTTAAAAGATTTGTAAAGTTAAAAAAAATCAACAAAAAAGTTCTAATGAGTATAAAAATAAGCTTTGAGATTTTTAGTTGAAGAATATGTTTAATTTTTTAAACTTGTTTTTTTCCTTTGAAGATTGAGCTATTAATCATTAAAAAATAATATTGCATGTTTGACTTTTTAAAATTATTAAATATTTTATTTAATAGTTAAATTATACATATTTTTTAAAAAAATAAATATATTTTATAAGTTAAAAAAGTACAAATGACTATAATTAAATTAAAATTCATAAGTTAATTAAATATTAAATAAAAATTATAAATTAAATTAAATTAAAAAGCATAAGTTCATTAATTTAATAATTAAAAATTACAAATAAATTAAATTAGATATGAGAATTAATTAAAATATTAAGTAAAAATTATATAGAGATATTAAATAAAATAATAATAAATAAAGATATGTGATTTGTAATGTAGGATCTATAACAATTTGTATGGAGGTTTTTTTATTGTGGAGAGAATAGTTGATTTTTTCACTTTTGATATAACATTGATGTGGTATATTCGAAACTACAAAAAAACTTATAGAGAAAGTTTAATTATTGGAGATATCGTAACATTCCTCTCAGTTTGAATCTGAGACCTTTAGAGTTTACCTCACCATACGCCTATGGCCTATGTGTTGTTGCAGGAGAGCACTAGCACGGTAATATATTTGCACCAAAATAGCAAGCATGCTATAAACAGGTAAATAAAAAAATAAGATTCAGAAATTGTTATCTTCCGGTTGAAGCGTCGGCGTGCCGACTATCTTTATAGAATTTATTGTCGTCCACGGTGCAGAGGCTCTTCGCCAAAATTCTTCCAAGATCCGACAACCACTCGCGTCGTCCGTAGGTGCACTCCAAGACGAACGTCGCACTCAGACTCAACCTCAGATCGCGGAACCAAGCCTCAGGACAGCGTACGCACACACAGAGAGAGAAGAAGGAGAAAAGTAGACAGACTATTCGAGAGCTACTGAACGAGGAACAGAGGCGCAACATTTATTCACTTCGAAGAAGTAAGCACTGCTTCGCCAACGAACAAAAGCGTCGGTTCCCTCACACGCGGGATACTGCTTCGCCAGCGAACCAAATCATTGGTTCCCTCACATGCTGGACAGAACCAAACCGTGCGTCGCTTCCTCACGCGCGCGGGACAGAACCAAACCAAACCAAAGACTGGCAAAAACAAACCAGGCCGCCTGCAAGCGTGAGACCCAAGAGCTAGGGATTTGCACCCCCCCCTGCGAGCGATGATCGCGCCCGATTTATGTATTTCCGGCTCGAACCCCCCCCCCCCCCAAACCACCTGATTTAGGCTCGACCCGCGCATGCGTGTAGGTCCCCTTAACTTTGCTAAGCAAGGATGGAAGAGCTCCATATATAAGGTATTCCAACCTTCTTAGTTTAATAATGTGGGACTAAATGCATACATATATGCATTACTAGAACAACAACAAAAAAAAAAACAAAGAATAGTTGAATTAAAAACACGGAACTCAACACTATATACCTACATGTACCTCCCTCTATATCTGTAGCGTCAATACTAAGGGAGCCGCTAAGATAACGGATCTATCTTAAATTTGAGGCCTTTATATTCATTAATGACTTTGGAAAGAAAAAGTCTTTAATGGACCTGGAGGGACCATGATCCCAAAAGATCACTTTTACGTTCCTAACATTCCATTTAGTCTTCCCATAATTGTTTTCCTATGTCAAAAGTTCTCGATGATAAATTTAGTTAGTCTTATTGGCTAGCTTTGGGATAGCAGGTCTGGTCCTAAGGAATTTTTTCACCGGCTGGTAGGATAAATCTAGTGCGAACAATTTAGAAGTTCGCCATCTTTTGATTGTGTGCCTCATTTAGAGGAATAATTCTACAAATACGCCATAGCTAGGGATATAACCGTGGATATCTAGATAACAACTTAGACACCCTACCGCTGCACTATACCCCTGGGGCATTGTCAAAAGTCCTTTATGAATCTAGAGGGGATACAGATTGAGCTCAAGTGTATAATGAAAGTTAATTAGTTTCACACACACACACACACACACACACATATATATATATATATATATATATACTGAGACTAGCCCATGCGTCGTCCACTGAACGACCGTGCACGTGAAGGATATCAAAACTCTATATATAGAGAAAGAGTTTTAAAATCCACTCGAGACGCCCGGGAGTAGTCAGGGGCCCAGATTCACTGAGAGTCGCCCCTGTGTCGCCCATCGAACAGCCATACAGGATAAAAAAAAACCATATATAAAAGAAACTCAAGCAATGCAAACACTTTTCAATTAAATGGTTTGACACCATTGTTTCTACTCCACAGGCTATATATGACTCGTCAATGAGTCACTCCCCAAAGTCCTTCTATTTTTTCTCCTTTAAGGAAAGCCCTTATAGCCTTACAATTAGAAGAAGACAAAAAGATAAGAGTATGAAATGCAATAAGAAAACAATACAAGCTTGGAGTTCATTTTTGTGGACTTGTTTTCACTTGATTTCACTTTCTTTCATTCATATTCATTCTCCTATAAAAGTCTTCATTGCTTTCTTACAGTATTTATGTTCTACTTCAAACCAATTTACTGTCTGGCTTGCTAATGAATACTTCGATTGATTGTTTCTTCTTCTAGTTACCTTCATTGCCTGCCAATGTATACTTCTTTTCCTAGTAAACTAATATACTATAGCTTATATATCATCTCCAGTTGCCTTCTTGCCTTGCTAATACATACTTCAGTGTAATGCTAATTTTCCAATTTGACTATTCAACTGTAGCTTATATATCATCTTCCAACCTTTGTCAAACAATAATTTTCTTCTAGATTTTCTATTAGATCAACAGTTGGCTAGTCGACTGACCTTACCTTAGTAGACAAACCTTCCTTAATTGACTATTCAGTCAATTGATCCATAAAAAAACATTTTATTCTCTCACAAATTATCCCAAGTTGATTCACGCAATAGTCAACTGAATCCAACCTTCAGTCAATCAAATTGTTAACTAAAACTAACATTAAAGTTGAGTCATTGCCAGATTGCCTAAGTCAAGGTGTACCCAAAGTATAAGACACTCATAAACTCTCATCTCACTTAGACTTTCTTGGCAAGACACCGCTCCAAAACTTTCTCATCTTGTCAAAGGGCCTTCCTTTGAGACCTCATTTAGCAAGAGGCCTCACCTCCATTACTATCTTTGCTAAGAGGTATTTAGTCAATATTGTTCTACTAAGACTTCTACTTGCTAGAACATCTTGCTCCTAAACATCATTTCATAAGTATTTGATCAATCTTCACATGTCATGACTTTTACTTGTCATGTATCCAATAAATCTTGACCTAAAGAGACTTCAACTTGTCAAACATCCAATCAACTTTAACTTACATGATCTTTCAACTGCCATGTACTACTTTGATTTCTTTCATTGTCAAGTATCTAATCAACTTTGACCAGGACCAGAACTTCCATAACCTCAGGGTGGTGTGGTGGTTAAAGCATGAGGTGTTGTCACATGAGATTTTAAGGTTGAAACTCGACGCGAACGAGCATGCTTTCCCCATGCCTTGGCCACCTGCATTAATGGCTTATAGTTACTCGTGATTTACCTCCTCTGTGATGGCCTAGAGACGAATTAACAGAGGTGTTGGGACGAGCGGATCACCTTTTGTTATATGAAATTTTAACTTTCCATTTCATCCCCCTTTTAGGATAAATTCTAACTCGTTCCCTACCTAGGTCATGAGAGTTCCGCCTCAAACCTATATTTACTTACTTCCAATTATAAGTACCAAATATTAATAAAGGTTACCACTTATGAAACCAAATGATAAAAACATAGGTCAAATTCAAAATACATTTGCTTGAAACCAACTATTTGATACAGATCAAAAACTCAAGTTGGAATCATCCGACCAAATGTTTTTACAAAAGCTTGATAAACCAATTTTAGGTTCTTTGTACCAAATACAATTGATCCCCACAAGGTGGATTACCTGTCCACCTTGTTTTATGATTCTCCCTATCAAAGTTTCTTCCACCTTAATGAAGCCATTCTCCCTCTTAGAGAAGCATCTCCGCTAAAAGAAATATCTCCCCCTTAAAAGATGTTTCTCCCCCCTAAATAAAGAATATTACACAAACAATATTCCAAAATTGAGAAATAATAAGAAATATAATTTTTAGAATCTTGTCTAAGTGTTGAGAGGTGAAAATTTGAATAAAGTAGTTTGATGTTAGCTAGAGTTTTAAACTGAGTTCAATTAATTGATGTGGTTGTTCAATCAACTGCTCACAAAATCAACCATCATTTCTAGTTCAGTTGAATGAGTTTGTTGATGGTGTCTCTTTTCAGGCTCCTCCTTACCTTCCTTCTATGGGGATACGGTCGCAACAGATTCTCCGAGAAGCCTGCGAATCAACGAGCATCAGTTGGGGGCTAGCATTGCCAAGGTGGCCCCTTCAACAGTCAAGTCAAGAGGCATTTGTGAGTGTCAAGAATAATTATATCTTTACCTACCTTTACAAGGGCTTATAAAGTTGCAGCGGACAAGGGTCCACGGTGACTATCATGCTAGCCTTGGACCAGTTCAAATCTTCTGTCCTGAAAACTCCTCTGTCCCTCTGTCTCACGCAGAAAATGACAAGATGGAATAGTGTTTCTCGTGAGAAACATGTCACGCCGAAGACCAAAAACGTCGAGAAACACTTTCGCGGCGCATCCCTCTCTATGCCCTAACCCTTTCTCCTTCCCATGGCTTCTGTCCCGACGAAGGCCCGCCGGTGTGAAATCTCGTCGTCTTCCAACTGTCGATGGCAACAGGTGACACCATCGAGGCTGCTCCCTTCTCCTTCCCACCTTCGACGCGACCCCTTCCCACCTTCGACGGCAACAGGCAGCACCCCACCTTCGACGGGAGAAGGTAGCACCATCGACATCCCCTTCCGAAGTCGACGACCTCCCCTCTCGAAGGCATCCAGGACCTCTAGCTTCGTCTCCGCCTTTCCTCAACGAAGATCCTACTTCGTCTCCGCCTTTCAGGTATATGGTTCTAGAAAATTCTGCTTCTTTTTTCAAGTTCTTTATCTAGTGGAATCATTTTGTTTTTTATTTTGTTTTTGTCTGTGTTTTTGTTTCTGCTTCTGGTGGAATCTATGTTCTTTATTTGTGTTGTGTAATTCCACCAGGTATGTGCTATGTTCTTGAATCTTAAATCAGTTTGGTTCTGTATCTATTTCTTATGCCAATTTGCACTTTCTCTTTATGTTTCAGTTTCTTGTGCCAATTTGCACTTGTGCCAATTTCTTGGTAAAAAATATGATCTGTGTAACCATTATCTATAACTATTTTGTCATCACATTGTAGAATTTGCATTGTGATATGTGTAGAAAATATATACATTTCTTGATTATTTTTTTTTTATTCAGGATCAAGGTAATTATCATGGAATTGTCGTTGGTTGAATCTACGAGTTGTCGTAGGTTAAATTTTGATGCAAACGAAGACTGTCGGGATAATGAGTTTGATGTTATTGATGAGGGTATGAACTCTACCATGTTATTGATGAGTTTTGACATATCTATCATAGAAGAATTGATGCCAAAAATCGGTATGGAATTTAAGACAAAAGAGAATGCTTATGAATTTTATTTGAAATATGCTAAACAAGTTGGATTTGGCATAAGAAGGAGTAAAAGCCACAATGATAAATCGGGTAAATTAGTTGACAAGATTTTTTGTTGTTGTGCACAAGGAAAAAGAGAAAAAGACAAACGAGATGTTTATGTGAAATCTCATCGTCCTGAAACAAGGTTTGGTTGTGAGTGTAAAATGAAGATTAGTTGTCGAAAAAATGGCAACTTGAGTGTGGAGCAATTTGTTAAAGAGCATAATCATTATCTTTCAAGTCCAAACAAAACTCACCTCTACAGAAGTCATAGGAATATATCTTCTTCTGCGGCAATACAGCTTGAGATGGCAAGTCATGTGGGAATCCCCCCAAAAGCATCTCATGATCTTATGGTGAAACAAGTAAATGGGAGGGAGAATTTAGGTTTTATTCCTCAAGATTACAACAACTACTTGCGATCCAAAAGAACAAGAAATATCAGAGTTGGTAATACAGGAGGTGTATTGGAATATTTGCAGAAAATGCAGTTTAATGATCCTAATTTTTTTTATGCTATTCAAGTTGATGAAGATGATTTGATAACTAATATTTTTTTGTGTGATGCTAAGATGAGAGCTGATTATGGCAATTTTGGAGATATTGTTTTCTTTGACACAACCTACAGGAAGAACAATGAAAGTCAACCAATTGCGTTGTTTGTGGGTGTTAATCATCATAAGCAATCCATAATTTTTTGTGCAGTTTTATTATATGATGAAACATCTTTGACATTCGAGTGGTTTTTGATACATTTACTAAAGCTATGTGTGAAAAAAATAAATAACTATTCTTACAGATCAAGATGCAGCAATGACAAAGGCTTTAACTTCCAAATGGCCTGAAACACATCATCGTTTGTGTATTTGACACATTTATCAAAATGCGGCAATACATTTGAGTGGAGTTTTTTCTGAGTTCAAAGAGTTTACTAAAGATTTTGTCTCATGTATATATGATTTTGATGAAGAAGAAGATTTTATTTCAGCTTGGAAAATGATGTTGACCAAGTATGCACTTGAAAACAATGATTGATTGAGACGTATGTTTTGTATAAAAGAAAAATGGGCTTTAGTATATGGATGACATATGTTTTGTGCAGATATGACTACAACCCAAAGAAGTGAGAGCATGAATAGTATTCTAAAAAGGTACGTCACTTATCAACACAAGTTTTTAGACTTTTTCGATCACTTCCAAAGACTGCTTGATGATCGTCGATATGAGGAGTTAAAAGTTGATTTTAGATCAAATACAAGTATTCCATGTCTATTGTATCCAATTGAAATTTTAAAGCATGCATGTTCTATTTATACTCCTGAGGCATACAAATGTTTTGAACAAGAGTGGTACAAATCTCATGATTCTATTATACAAATTTATGAGGATGTTGGATCGCATACAAAATACAAGGTTACTTCTCACAAAAAGAGTTACCATCATATAGTTACACTTTATTCATAGGGTTAAAAGATTGAGTGTAGCTGTGGAAAATATGTTTTTGCTGGGATTTTGTGTTTTCATATTTTGAAAGTATTTACGATGAAAAATATCATGAAAATCTCAAGTGAGTATATATTGAAAAGGGGAGCACAAAAAGCAAAAGATGGATACTTTGGAATTATTGAACTTGTTGCAAACAAAGGTAGTTTGGATCCAAAAACTTACAACAGTATGCGATATAAAGAATTGAGTGGATTGTATGTTCAACTGGTTACCAAGGCAGCAGAGAGGGAAGACACTTACAAGGTTGTTAAAGACGGTTTGTTGAGTATGTTTCAGATGGTGGATGAGAGGTTACAAGTTAATGAAGCAACTGTCCAACACTTTATTGAAAGAGAGTTTGAAATTGGCGAAGGAAACTCTCTTGGAGTCAAAGGAATAAAAACAAAGAAGAAAGCGGTTTCAGGTAAGAGATTGAAAAGTGGCTTAGATAAGATTTCAAAGAAAAGAAAAGTGGTGAGGAAAAATAACCAAACTTCAATAATTGTTAAGGTTTCACCCCCTTTCTTATTAAAGTGTTGTTTATTTGTTGTCATTTCATTTGAGAAAATATATAGAATTAAATCATTCTATTTTTTTTTGTATATCAGGATATAGAAGAGCATTATGAAAGTATATCCAACATGCCTAGTGTTGAAGGTTTGAGTATGGCCAAAACTCAATTTCAACTACTTTTATCAACACAACTATCTCAGGTTCACTCTGATATTAGTTATTTTCAGACAATTGACTAGGAACGATGGTAAGAAACTAACTCTTCTAATGGATATTTAATTGTTTTATAATTTGAAAGGATTTAGAGAGTATCTAAGGAAAAAGTAGATTGGAATTAGAAATGTATTTTTTTTCTTCTTGAATTCAATGATATTTTTGTTAAACCATTGCCCTGGTGGCTTATATCATATATGAAAGATCCTTTTTCTGCTCTATAAATAACAGCCTATCATGGTTTTCATATCTCATCAGAAACTGTTCCCTTTGCATTTCATTGCTCCATTTTGCATTTGTCCCGTGGCCACACATGGAATACTCTAGTTTGCACCAATAGCTTGCCACAATGAAGAAGAGTTTCTTTGATCAGGTTAAATTTCTATGCTTCATCACTTTAGTATCTTTGTTTTTTTGTAGAACTCACAATTACTTGTTTCCTTCCTAAGGGCTATAAATTACTGTTTGCCAACAACTACAAGACAGTAATACAAACAATAATTTTCTTCTAAATATAGTACAGCAATAGCTAACGGTGTAAGAATAAGCATCCTGCTATCTATTTAATTCTCCCGTTTTATGCTTCCTTACTACATAAAGAGTTTCTCATGTAATGTTTGTTGATGGCTAATGCAAAGTCAACATTGTTTAATGAGCAACTAAGACACACATATTGTCTGATGGCTAGTTTAAATGCTTAACTTTCCTGTCTCAGTCACTTCACAGAATGTTGTTGTCAGCATGCAACATTGTCAAATACTCTGAACACTAGCACTGAGTTTTTTTCTCAGTCTGATGGTTAGTTTTTTTCTCTCAAGGGACATCAATTGTGTGGATGTTGAAATGCACGTCAACAAAAAGTGATTGATGTCAATATAGGTATATGTTTCTATTATGTTATATTAGCATGTATTGATGTACACAAAGATAATTGTTTCCTAATTATGAATATCTTACTTTTGCACATCATAGGCCGGAGGAGGGTTATTCTTACGCAACAAAGAGTGATGATTGATGTCTCCTTTCCATTCTAATGCATGTGAAATTGTGTTCTAGTAACTAAAACGACATTTGTAAAATATACATATTTCTTGTTATTTAGTGAACTATGAGTCTGCAATTTTGGTTGTGATTGAATTATGTTTCTCTATATTGTTGATCAAATTTGCATAAACGTTTTCAAATTTGTATAAATAGTTGTGTGAAAGTTAGTAATAGCAATAGTATGTACATCCATATCCATGGTAATTATCATCTTACAATTTTGCTTCTTGTTCTTGTAATATAAAAAAAAATAGCCATGGTAACAATTTTGCTTCGTGAATTTGTTCAATTCTTCCAGATTCCTCATCTTCCTTGTCCCTATCGATCAAGTCCTATAAGTTCTCTAAAAGCCATTAGAAAAAATGGTCGTGTATATCAATAATATCTTTGAGATTAACAAAGAACAATTCAAAGTGGGAAGCAATCTCGGCAATGCGTGCTAAAGATGGCTTAGACATGGATAAGCAAAGATAATATCATAACATCATTTGTTGACATACGAAGCTAACTGAAGAATACATAACTAATATCCATCCATAAACAATAAAATCACATGTCAACATCATCCATAATTATATTTCTTTATCACATTACTACTAAACCAGACCAACTAACAAACAAAACAAAATATGATAAAAGAAATGATCCCTTGTCACTAATATCCAGATGATAAAGCAGTACATTAATTTCTCATATTGTGTCGGGATAATAATGTATTCACTTCCTACTCTCGGCTCCACTCTTGCTTGTCAGCAGATATATTACTAGTGTCTTGTTTAATTACAAATATAGACTCTTACACTTCAACCATCCATGTTGCCCTCCGTATATAGAATATTCACAGGTTGTTGATTGATCTGAATACCAGCACCAATGTTCTTAATCGGGTACATTACCTGCATCAAATTTAGTATGAGTCGATACTACATTACTTGATGATGTCGTTCGATAGCAACCTAAAATAAATTCAATAAAATTAAAAATGATAAAGGAACCCTTGATCAAAATGACCCCTCTTGAATCTTGAAAGTAAGAAAAAAAGTATCATCAAATTTAAGTGCAACTTATAATATGATGTACCTCCTTAATAATGTGCCGATTATGTCCTTAGGCGCTAGTGTTTTCTTAGTAAAATGTTTAAAATGAATCTAAAGGAAGATTCTTTCTTTATGTTGTAGTTTTTAAATTTATCTTTGTTTTCAAACATGTTCTACGACTTGAAGCTAAAATATAATTATAATTGGTTGTAATGGAATAAATCACACTTCATATTGCTTACAATTGCAAATTAAAACATTTTCTACAAAATACTATATGTAATTAATCCTAAAATACATATAACCTAATAATATCTCAAAATAAAAATACGCAACAATGTATTTGCTTTCTAGTGCACAATTTAGTTTTATGTTGCTCTAGGTATTAATTGGTTAAATTCTTTTTTCTTAATTTAACAACCTTATCCTTTTTGTGGATTCTCACCAATATTTATCTATAGTTTATTCTTACGTAGAGGATTTAAATATTTGTTTATCTTCTATGTTGCTAGGTTTTATTCTTCACATCAATTGGGTGGTGGAACACTAGAAAAGAACAAGACTTGACATTGGTGAGGAAAAAAAAAAAGCAAAGTGTTTCAGAGCATGTATACTGGTGAGATCTATACAACTAAGAACACGGATTCTGCTAAGGCGAGAAAATAAACACGAGGCAAAAACGAAATAAAAACAAATAGTTCCACCCGGATAAATAGCGAAAAAATAATGTAAAAAAGCCATATACTTGAAAAGGTGAAATGACCCAGGATCTTCGTTGAGAAAAAATATTCTAGAAGCTGAAGGTCTGGATGCCTTCGGGAGGAGGTCGTAGACTTGAGGAAGGGCGTCGATAGTGCGCCTTCTCCGTCGAGAAGTGGGGTGCTTCACTGGAAGGAGTCGGTGGGAAAAGTGCCATGAAGGTGGGAAGGAGAGGGCAGCCTACGATGGTGTCTCCTGACTGGAAGGCAGTTGAGCGACGAGTTCGCACGGCCGGGCCTTCATCGAGACAGTAGGTAGGAGAGAAAGGGATAGGGCTAAGGGTTCTGTCGCGAAAGTGTTTGTTGGGGATGCCGTCGTGGGAAAGCGAAGGGGTTGGATGAGCAGCACCCAATCCTTTAACTACACTTGTTAACTAGCAATGAGCTAAAGAGGGTTGGCTAAACTAAAGACAAGAATGAAAAGAATACAAACCGCTAACAAGCTCGTTCATTGATTTCAAATAACACTCCCTACTCACGATTGTAGTAGATCAGACGATCCCTCGATCAGTCGGTGGTTAATCCCAAAAAAAACTCATTAACGATATCTCCTTGTGGAATTGGAAAACCTGCCTAGCTTTCGATCAAAGGCACTTGGATTACTGGGGCACTAGTTGACTACTAATTGGGGTTACCCACACTAATTTTAAATTTCCAGGATAACCTAGCCAGGCTTGGTTATATAGGTGAAGGTTGAAAACCACTTCTGATCGACGCCCTCTGTGGAAATTCGTAGTTACATCCCAACTGACCGATACTGATCGACTACTCAAACTAGCGGTCGGTAGCAAAACTATCTGATCGTGATCTTTAGCCGGCCGAGCAAACGAACAAGTGCTGCGCGCGGTCGACTGCGCGTTATTTGCACGATCAGCGCTGAATCGACGCCAATCATTGCTGTCACGCTCTGATAAAACCCTAAGGCAAACCGAGACTCAAGTACAATCTCTAGTACTCATTACCTCACCTTTATGGCTCACAGCCATGTTCTTGCAGCCTTGAGGCGACCCCTTAAACTTACTTCACTTTGGCTCCTCGTCCCTCGGATGCATTCAAGCCCAGCAGCTCGTCCCAATACCATCGCCGGCGCGTATGCCTCGAAGTTCCTTCCCTCGACCCTTGTCTCAACGCCTTGTCACGATCTCGGATGCTCCATCTGCGGACCCAGAGAGCCATCAGCACAGTCACATACCCTTTGCTTGGCGTTGGCAAAGCTAAGGCTGAAACTGAAAATTTGAACATGAAAACTCATATTCAATGCAAGAATATATTAGTTATTTGGCATAAATCACATATGTCTACATCCATCACAGATTTTTTTTCTTATAAAAAGTATTTGATGGATACAAAGAAACTAAAATTAGAAAAATTTAACATAGTAAGACTAGGGGAGTCTAAGAATACATTGGTGCAAGTTTAAAGTGAATTAGAAGCGTTTAGATCCATGAAGAACTTTTTGCAAAAATCCTTGATGGTTGCAAGGGCATAAAAAATAATGAATATGCGAAGACTCAAGGGTGCGCAAGGAATGCATCATTGTTGATTTGGAGAGAATCGGATGTGCCCAACTCCATAAAAGAAAAGAAAAAAAAAACCTTTTGCAAATGTGATGGCCCTTGTTTGGAGTGAATACTATGTATCTAGGCTCATTAAGAACCTTTTGCCAAAGTCCTTGATAGTCTTAGATCCGAGCATGCCTTCCTCTATATTTTGGCACTGCACTAATGACTAATAATCACTTGTAATTTATCTCCTCAGTGTTGGCCTAGAGACGGATTAGCGGGAGCACTAAAAGCGAGCAAATCATCTTTTTTACCACATTGATAACCTTAGATGGTCTGAAACAAGGAAAGTTATATATGGAAAGATATATGGAAAGATTATGCTAAGTGTCAAAAATGTATCTATGACGATTAGGAATGAACACTAGGCTTCCATATGTATCAAACACTTTGTTTGACACTCAACAATATCTGTATCGATCAACTAAAGACTCTGGAGCAGGCTAGATTAGTCTAGATATAGAGTCGGGAACTACAAGCAAAGAAACAACAAGAACACTCATTCATAGGACACCATCAAAACTTACATGATAAATTGTTAAGGAAATTTTAAAAGGTTTCGACAAACTTTACATTGTAAAGTGGAAGAATCTAAGGGGACTACGAATAGCTCAATACTATGGTGTGCTTTAGGTGGCATTGATGCTGTACTTGCTCAAGGGTATTTTTTTGGGGTGAATATGGCGCCAAAACAAGGAGATTAATGTAAAATAATGGCATTTTATATTTGTAAAGTACCATTTGGTGCAACAAAGACTGGAAAGTTCAAATATTACAAAGGTGAAGGAAAACAGCTTCCGTGGCCCAAAGGAATGAATGTGGTACGGTATTGATGGTTTAAAGTAGCAATACGAGTGGAGTATTTTTGAACTTGACAGACAACTATAAATTAATCTCATAATTTATCTTCTTTGATATAATATTGGGGCAAACTATAAAAGACGTCTAAGGTAAATGTAATCATCTTTTATTACAACGAGTGGAGAGTATTTTGATAATTGCGGTTATTTGTAAAATTCTGAACTCGATTTGAGTATTATTAAAATTTAGATACGGGATTTACTAAATTGTTACCAGAAAACTTTTTCAACTATCTCAATGAGCAGAGAAGATGGCATCAATGCAGACGAAGTCGAGCTGAAACTAGACCTCTTCTTCGATTGTCAAATGTCTGACTAGAACAAGAAGCTTAAGTTACGTTCCATTATCATGCCAACTTCATGATCCAGTGTCTTTTTGGGGTAGGGCATGCATGACACACCCTTTTTTCACGTTGAAAGGATTTGAGAGAGCAAAGGTACACAGGAACCCCCGCCGCTCTCCTTTTGGACTACGATTCATGTATCATGTTCTTCCACTACTATCAACGATTAATAGGCGATGGATTAGGTGAATTCGGATCGGATTGTAAATTGATTACTAAAAAAATTCTCAATCCCAATCTGACCAAAACTCAACCCAAAAATTTTAAATCCGAACCCAAATAATCCACCCAATTTGAAAAAAAAAATGTTATTTTTTTTTTAAAAAAAATTCTTTGATCTCAATATTTCATTTATACTACATTCTGTTATTTATGTACCTAAAACATTTTAATTTTTTAAATAAAATTTAATTTAATCCTAAAAAACTGTTAAATTCTAAATTTAGTTCAATCCGAACCCTACCTGAAACTAAACCAATCCAAAACCTCCAATCCGAATCCAAAAATCTCCAATCTAAATTTGATTTTTTTTTTTTTCGGATCAAATTAGCAGGTCATCATTTTTGAGACCCCTCACCGCCAAAAAGTCTGAAGCACAAGCTCTATTCTATTCAGTTGCATCACTTTGTGCTGGCTGGCTGCAGCACACACTGTGGTGGATGGGCGATAGCAACGTGAGTACTTGTGATCGGTAGGGCATGGCCAAGTGGCCAATGACTGATCAGCTGTCCTTATCTTTGTGGATCAGCCAATCTAAGGTTTTTGCCTCACCATCGTGACTGCTAGCTGACCTTCTGACTGCCGTAGTAGTGGCTCACTGCTGGTGTGGGTGACCACATGCCGGTACCTACCAGCGTGGTCCAAAAGTGTGGATGTTGATTTCATAACAGAGGAAGAAGGGAATCATGGAGCATAATTATTGCAGCAAGTTTTGTCCACAGATAGAGCCATGGAATAAAGAAGCAAAGTTAAGAGAGCTTTAGATAACATTTCACTTTTATGAATGAACACCACTGGAGTATAAGAACCATTACATGATAATGAACTTTTCAAGCCACATGATGTTGATTCAGTCTAAGAATTTGCTGCCTTGGGATTCTTGAAGTTACACAATGGATCTAGATTCTGAATCATACACAACTGAAGTGAAACTTCCCAGTATGCTCAAATTGGGCTAAGAATCAAACAGTATGATAGAACAGGGTAATCCAAGTAGGTAAATAGCAGCAATGTTGTCTACTCGCACTCTCTCCGCCCTCAATTTCTTTATACATTTAAGTTTTGTATTTGTTGTATTGGCTGGAATTTTTATTTTTTTTTGTAACCAATCGTGTAAGGCCCAATATAAAATAAATAGATAATGAATGTTGTTGAACATAAACCATCTATTTTGAAATTGTTTGAACAATAAAAAGATAACTGACGATGTAAGTTACATTCCTATTCATGTTAAGTTCTTCAATTAGAAAAGAGAGAAATAGCAGCAATAGACCATCTAGAGTGAACAACCTGATTCGAGCTTCTGACAAACTTGAGAAATCCACAGAAAAAAGTTCACAACTCTTGCATCCCTCAGCTTCTTCATTGAGCTCTTATAAGTGTTTGATGCTAAGTTGGTCAATTGTAACAATGAGCCTCCATTAGTTCCTCAAGAACCTCACTATGTGCCAAAGTGCCGACACAAAAGGAAATGTCAAGGTCGGAGATGGATTTCGTTTGAGCCATTGAGCTTATTTACCTTGGCTGAGTCAAATTGCTTCTTAAGTCGAGCTTCATTTCTGCTTAGTTGTGTCAACCCTCTCAAGCAACCTTCAGACATTCACTCAATGCCCCTTGCATTATTTTGTAGAGAGGTGCGCACATAAAGGAAGAAGACGGTGTCCTTCGAGGAACAAGAGATTAGACTTGAGGTGCCCATGCTTTAAGGGCAACATCACACCGTGAAGATAGCTTTGAGTATGTATGAAGCTCGTTGGCATCTTTGGTTTGCCAACAATATCAAATTACAAGGACCCTTCAAGCTCCTTAGCAATCTTGAAGATTTTCCATCCACTATGGTGTTGTGGATGACCTAGCATAAATAAGTACTAGGCAGGCGGGGGCAATTGGACATAGCACGAGAGGATCTATCACCTAAATCCTCAAAGGCTTGAGCATCAAGTGCTGTCCCCAAATTTTGGATAAGTTTGGCAACGTTGAGAGATGTAGTGGTAATTTTATTTCTAGCAGCCTTTGGAAGATGTTGATCTTTTCAAGTTCATTAGTCTCAATAGAAATTGGTTCTCATCATTAGGGCCATTAGGAACTCAGCGTCCATAGCTTATTGAGAGGGGAGCTCAACCCCAAGAGTCGACTTGAGGATATTAGGCCTTGGAATTTTGGGATGTGGACCTGAGGTGCGTCAGGAGATCATCTCATATGGTGTTTCTATAGCTAGTGTTATATCAGGGGAGTATCTAACATGGATCAAATTGCCTACTAATCTCAAGAACCACTAGATGAAACGTGCGTGCTCATTATGATGATTAATAGTGAATGATCAATACAAGCACCATGAGTTCGGCCAATGAAAGGTCAACACACATGTCCTGCTAGTTTAGTCAACAAAAGAGATCTATCACAAGGACGAGCTTGGGTTCCCTTAGGCTGCTTCTATATTTGACATTTCCCTAGCAGACAAATACTCATTCTAATGTCAGGGGATTAGCTACACTAACACAATGTTATGGCTATAGGAACGCGATGGTATGTACAATTTTTAGGCGTTAACAATTATTACCACTTTGGCATAATTGGCCCACGTCATCCTCCACGCCTTTTTATTAAACAAAATTTCACCCTTAACCCTTTCAACACTAAAGACAAATCAATTTTCATGCCCATTTCACCTTGAACGATCTACTGGCACATCAATAAACCTGGACCCACTTGAACCAAGCTCCTAACACTTTGGCAAACTTAATTAATTTTCTCAACTTAGATCCAATCTAAATCAAGAGATTAGCAGGCTGTCACATCTATTATAATTTCACTCATACAGGCAACAGCACGCTTGGACAATATAGACCATAGAGCCACGCAAATACTACTACGAATTGCAATGATGATAAAAGGGTGGTTACACAAAGGAAATCCCGCTACAGTGGATTGCAATGCACGAGATGAGCCCGGGGCAACGGAGTACAATTGTCATCGTTGGGTGCTGCTGAAAATTCACATTCGCCATCACAATAAAGAAAATTACTAGGGACAAAATTATATGTAAAACCTTGCTTGCAAACAAACAACAAAAGATCTTTATTAACTAATGATTCACACATTAATTCAAATGACTAGAAAAATTCAATAAAATAAGCATTAGGTATCCCTATTGCTGCATTTTCACTTTTATTCAATTCGAATTTGTTATGTAATTGAATAGCAGAGAAGGTTTCATATTGCAATTTTTTTTAATATGATTGATCCTTGGAATATGATGCGAGTCCTTGGGATATGATGCATTTAATTTAAATGATATCAGATAAAACATGCTACCTTTGAGATCATAAAGTTGAGCTTAAATGCCTTGAGAAGCATACCATAGATCCAATAGACTCTCGGCTGAATGTTTCACCTATTGGAGAATATATCCACCAGTGCAGTAATTGAATAAACGAAAATTTTAACGAAAATCTGTAGATAGAGAGCAAGAGGAAATGATGACTACTAGACAAGAAGGGCAATTGCCCTACTATAAAACAAAAAGATCTTTTTTCTTGTTTTTTTAACACAAATGAGACAGCAGATCGTTTTTCTCCAATATTTCCCACTTTTTGCTACCTATATGCTTTGCCAGAACATCTAAATGGGCTCAAGAAACAGTTTATGATACATACAATATGCTGAGATACATATGAAAATTCACCTTTAAATAACTATTAGTGTTCTGTTGATTTACAAATGTTTTTTACTTGAAGTGCCATGACCTCACATATGTAGTCATTAAAACACTTAGATGGCAAGTAAAAATATTCTCGACTAAAAATGAGAATCTTGTCAGGAAATTTTGTTAATTTAGGCCATATTTCCTAAAGGGAAGAAACGTGAAAGGAAATAAGGTATTGGGAATTTTTCACTAAGCTCTTCCCTCTATTTCCTTTTGGCCTTGTTTACTTGAGAGCGCGGAAATGAAAACTATAGAATGGAAATTTTTTCTTTATTTACTTCGTTAAGAAAAGGATGAATTGCTTTCCATTCTTTTGTTTACTTAATGGGTAGATGGATTTACAAATCCATCCACAGATCAGTTTTTGATCATATTTTCGTCGACCCAAATCGAGCGGAAAACAATTTCCTTCCTCCCAACTATGCAGCTGAATTTCCTCACGCGACCACGAGCGACTGCAGGCAGTGGCCTCGAGCGACCGGACGGCAGCCCCACGCAAGGTCACCTCGCGTGACTGCGATCGGTCGACAGCCTCGTGCAGCCGCTGCACCTCGCGCAAGATTTTTTTTTTCTTCCTAACTTTTTTCCCATTTTATTTTCCTTTCGTTACCTAAAGATTTTATTTTCTTCTCTTTCCTTTCCCTCATCTTTCTCTAGGCATTTTTTTCCGCTTGGAATTCATTTCTTGCTCCATTCCATTGTTCAGACTAAACAGAGAGTTAATGAAAATGGAGGGTGCAAAGAAAAAGACCAGAAAATTATTTCCCCTATTTGAACTAGAAATGCTTACTAGGTGGATGTCAATTTCATCTAACCCAAAAGAGTTAAAATTATTATCTTTTCAAAATCATAATCGATTTATCTTTTAATAGATATATCTTTAGAATTTTAGTTTCATTTTCTATTTCCTTACCTCTAAGGTAAACCTCTTTCTTTTCCATTTCTTTGCAAACTATTAAAAATATTTCTTTATATTTTTCCTATAAATTTATTTCCTAACTTCTTTCTTTCCCATATTTTCTTCCCCTAGACATAACACGGCCTAAGGACTTCCTGAAGAATTGTCTTCTCTTCAATGACTTCCATGCAAAATTTCAAAATTTTCACAACCCTCCAAGTTGGATCTATTCATGTGTTTCAGTCTACTCATTAAAACAAGGATTAATGTTACAGCCGTCAATTTGAGTTGGATCCGTTGGGTTGAACTGCCCCACCAAATAATTTAAGCGGATTGGGTTATGGACAGACCCACTTGGGCACACGACACGCGTGAGTCGACCCACGACGGGCTTGGATTGACTCGTGAGTTGAGAAAAAATTTTTAAAAAAAAAGGGCAGCCCAGTGCACGAAGCTCCCGTCATGCGGGGTCCCGAGGAAAGATCCATTGTACGCAGCCTTATCCTGCTTTTTGCAAGAGGTTGTTTCCAGGATTCGAACCCGTGACATTTTGGTCACATGACAACAACTTTACCGTTGCACCAAGGCTCTCCTTCAGTTGAGAAAAAATTAATTCTCTAAAATTTAAAACTAAAGTAGAAAAGTCAATAGGTTCGTGGGTTTGACGGCTAGTGGGTTCGAAGGCAACTTCATCAGCTTATGGTATGACATTTAATATCAAGAATATTGTATAATTCAGCTTAAAAATTAATCATCTATGTTTTTATCCTAGAGCATATCCACTAAAACAAACATATATTGTAATAATAAACAAGTTGAAAATTTGATAGCATGCTCATGCAAAGCCTATCACAAACATTGAACGCGCTATGATGAAAATGATGCATCTAAACATGCCTATGGCATGCAACTAAATTGAGTAAGATACAAGAAAATTGATGGGGGTATCCTGTTTCAGAGTATGATCCGATCCCTTAAAACTTTTAATCTTTTCTATATATTTTTTTAATTTTTTAGTGGGCTCATAGGTTGACCTGCCTAACCCGTAACCTGCATTAGGTTGGATTGGATTTGGGATTTCCTAACCAGCCAAGATGATGGATAAACTCATCCCGCCTCGTCACGGGTCGGCCCGCCTAGTCATGGGTCGGCCTGCCTCGTCATGGGTCAACCCGTCGCTCTAATTAATGTTATGGGTAGAGTTTTTTTTCCCCATCCCTGAGTAACTCAAACCAAGATGAATCCTCAAAGAAATTGCAACCATTGCAAGGAGTTCAAGTTAAGAACCTTTAAAATAAATAGATAAAATGGTTCACTAAATGGTGTCTGATCTTCATCTTATTTAGTTGGATTTCCCTTTGTGGGAATCATGGATGATTTGAAAACAAAAAAAAACTTTAATTATCTTTTGATTCTCTTTAACTTTTTCTAGACAATATTCTTTATAAAAGAAGCATGCCTAAGTAACTCGAGATAATCAACCAGCTTAGTTATTTATCTGCCTATTTGGGGCCCTATTTTCAAGAAAATTACTTTATTGCCTTATTAGAGTTTATTTGACTAGCATTAAAAGGACAAAACCTTAAATATATGGTAAAGGAACTGAGAGACAAGTCTTCAATAGACATGCGTAGGTTTGAATGAAGTATGCTGACATGAAAAAACAAAGGTCTTGGCTTATTTCTCTCTTTTTTCACAATAAAGTTGAACCTACTGCTTACTGAAACCCCTTCACTCTTTTTGTTCGATAAGTTGATCGACTTCAATACAGACAAATGCATGTGGTATAGTAACATCAACTCAAATTAATAAGGGCACATACACCAAAACATGTGATTTTAACCAATGAAAGGTAGATGTTACTAGGAAGGCATGCTGCTCTAGCTGTAAAATTGTGTGAATAGCTGAATCCCTAAACTAAAACCTTCTTCCTGATACAAAGATAATTCAATATTAGTTCTTGTGTGGGTGCTCGTGTGAGCCTGTTCGATTATGCCAAGTATATTATGCAGAAATGTAATAAAACAACAACAATGTTAACACGTTTGTTTGGAGATTCTGCTCCAATTTTACAACCTATGATTCGCCAGGCGAGTCATGATAACCGACATTTGGACACTTTATTATTATAACTTGGTGTTTCCACCCTCTTATGTATCTACTTATATATTTTTAGTGTGTTTCATGCGGTTGGATCTTTGTTAGTTTCCATCTTAATTCCGGTACAATTTATGGATATTTTGGATATTATTTGATTCTATTACGTTTTGCAGAAATTGTGGGAGACAACAATTGAGAGGAGGAACACCGGGTTGATCAAATCATAACTTGGTTCAATTGTTGGATAAAAGGAGAAGAAATGCCCAATCAAATTCAATATCAAGCCTAGTTCCAAAGCCCAATTTTACAAGTCCAAGAAGAATTGCAATTAAACCGGTTCAGATTGGTTCAGATCGGTTCAATGGAATCGGTTCAAGTGAGAGCTTAAAAGGCAATCTCGGGTTAACGTTTCCTTCGGCTCGGGCACTATTCTTTCTTACTTCCTCGCATTTTCTTCCTCTTCGACGCCTGACACCGCCTTTCCCTCTTCGCGCGATCTTGTCCAATCCGGCGACGACAGCAACTCCGGCGGCCTCTGTTAGCGGCAGCGACCTCATCTCGGTGTCCCCTGCCAGTGGAGTGGTTCTGCGCTGGCGAGCAGCGAGTACCCTTTTCACTTGATCCTTTGAGCGGACAGCGACGGCATGGATCTAGGATTCTCTTGATGACAGAGCGTTCTCTTCCGGCAAGGTATTCCCATCCCTACCTCAGAAGTTCCTTGCCGACGGCGTTGCGAACGTAGGGAGCTTCCAGCAGAGGAATCCGACTGTGTCCTTCTCCGGCGAGTTTCATCCTTCTTATTCCATCACTGAGCTCCGTGGAGGGCTGCTTCTGTAGACGGCGTTGCAAAAGCAGGAGTGTATCCAGAGATTTATTCAGTCCTCAATTCCGGCAGAAGCTCATCATCTTCAAGCTCAACCTCTGTTCTTCAATTCCGACAGGACTCACTCAAGCAAATCCAGCACTGTGTGCTGTGGAGCCTTCTTCTGTGGATGGCATTCCGGAAGCAGAAGACTCCTCCATTTCAGTGAGCAATTCCATTCCAATTTCAGTGGAAACTTCACTATTCGTGATCAGCGATCGTTGTGCTGCTGTCCATCGGCTTTGGCGTTCTAGATCCGGGCCTTTCGTGTGACGGCAAAGGGTAGTCAATTGGAGTTAATTGTGGAAGAGTGGTTTGGATAGTTTTAGTTTAATTTCTGTTTGTTTGTTTCTTGTTTAGTTGTTAGTTAACTTTCTAGTTTGATTGTTTCATGTTAGTTGTTAGCAGTTAATTAGGTTTTGTTTAATTGTTGTTAAATTTGTTTAGTCAATTGCCTTTGATTGTTGCTTCTCTTATGCATTTTCGTGTTAATTGTGTTTGTTTCATGTTATGCTTATTAATGACGAATCTTGTGTCATAGTGTGACAATACGATGCAGGGATAGTCTTCGATAGTTAGATAGGATTGTTAGTTGGTTAATTCATGCTTGTTTGTCATTTCTGTTTATGGCGTTATCCGTAGCGTAGAGTGACACTGCGCTATAGGTTCATCGTTGTTGGTTAGTTAGAGTTTCCTTTATTGCATTAGGAGTAGAAATCCCAAAACAAAACCCACATTGTTCGATTCCATTTGAAAACAAACGTCCTATCACTAGTTCCTCGAGAGAGACGACCCGATCCTCTACTATACTACCTTAGTGTAGGTTAAGGGGTTCGGTAGATTAGAAATTATTAATTTGATCTGAGCGAGTAACAATTGCAAATACTTATCAAGTCACTCCCTAAATCACTTTTTTCACAAGAGGCATTGGTTACAATCGCAACCTTTGGGATGATTACAAAGTAGATCTCCGATCACAAAGAAATAAAATGGCAAGCTAAATAGAAGAGATTTTCGAAGGACTTGATGATTGAAACCTTGGATTGCAAGCCCTTGGAGATTTGTAGCACTTGATCACAGAAAAATATCAAATATGTTCATGCACACTTTTTGCTCAAAACACCTCCAAGGACTATATAGATGCTACTCTTATGAAACATATTTTATCTGCCACTAGTTGGCTGTTTAGAAATAAATGACCATTGAGCAGCCAACGACTACATTGTCAAACTGATGTTCAAGACTCTAGTTGATTATTGCTCAAATAGAACCTTTGTTCACTAAAATCTCACATTCAAATGATCAATTGAACACTCAAGTTACTAAGGTTCTTCTCCATTTGACTGAATTGAGTTGGTGATCACTCCTTTACTCAATACACCCTCGTAAGCCTATGCAAAATCTCAAATTGAGCTAAACTGTAGGCTACAACTAAAACATATACCCCCTCATGAGTCAAAGGCTTCAACTGCCATTAGGTAGTCTACCCTTAACTACCCAAAGATTACAATCACATGTATCTTTCTATTTTCATGTATTCTGATCTTCACTCATCAATGCTCCTCATTAACCTTGAGTAAACCACATGGCAAGCCCTCAATCCCTAAGATGCATCAAGCCCTGTGAGCTTGCTCTGCGTGTCATATTTCACCCTTCATTTGCAAGTCCACTTTGCTTCATGTCGCCATAGAGTACACCTCACATAAGGCTTTCAGTACTTCAAATGCACCAAACTCTCTAAGCTTACTTCACATATAATCATCTCACCTCGCCCAAGTTAACCTAACACATGGCCTCCTAGCCATAAAACCAACAACCAACCAACTCAACTACATTAAGTCACCCAACTCTACGAGCCCCCTTCTGTGCATTGTTCAAAGTCCCTACACTCTTAATGCAAATATCAGAAAAACACAGTTGTTGAAGAGCATCGTTCAACCTAACCACTTGATAGTATTGTTGCACCAACACTAGCTTCATATTGAGCCAAGTAAAACAACTAAATTGGCAATGAAATCAATGTTAAAGGCACCATTTCATATTAACTCTAGTTACACTCTTGCAGCTTGTTGACAAATTTAATTGTAACCCATTATAGCTATTAGATGGGCTTCTGATTAATGATTTAATGAATTGAGATTTGATGCCTTAGAATAATAAAACTTAAACATTACTATGAAGATACCTACATTATAAAAAATATATATATATTTATATATATGATAAGTATATCAACTTTAATATACCAAGAATATCTATTGATTGGATATAGAGAAGCCTATCCAAAAAAAATCGTTTAAAGAAACCTATCAATGCAAATTGACATAGAGAAGCTGCTTGTGTATTTGATATGTGCGTTAAGTATGGATAATGACTTGGCACAAAACATAAAATTCATGGAGCTTGTGACTCAGACAAGATTAAGTATGGATAATGACTTAGGGTGGCCAAGATAACATGCTCAATGGCTTAGAGGTCAGATGAAGTTACAAGAACAATGTATAAGGCATTCAAGGGACCATAAGAAGAGAAGCATTGAGTGGTGTTGAAGAAGCTAGTGGAGCTTGACTTGACATGGCCAAGTTGGTTGGTTTAATGGCTCAAGATTCACTGAAACCAAAGAAGAAGGAATGGGACATCCGAGAGACCACATGACAAGGAGCATAAAGGTGGCAGTGTAACGACAGTTAAAGGAAGCGAACTAAGTAGATAAAGAGTGAAGGATAACATGTGAAATGAGTAGAGGACACAATGAATTTGAGGAACTTAAGACCTAACAGGAAATGGCTTCTGCGGTGAAAGGCAAGCTGTGAAACGTTCTTAGATGAGTTGTGAGAATTGAGCAACCTCTATTTTGGGTTAGAATAGTTCTTGACTAAGGCGATGACTCAATCAATAGATTGGTCGAGATCCACATTCTAGTAGATTGAAAGGTGTTCCCAGTCGACTGGTAAGCTAAGTCGACTAAAGAGTTGACTCATTGGATGGCTCGTAAATAGAATGTTTCTATTTGGAGCTTAGTCAACAGCACGTCAATTGGTATAAGCAGTTAACTGAGTAGAGGAAGGCTACAATGCTAGATGACAGATACAATGAAGTCGAGCAATCCACTAAAGTTGTCATGAGTTGAATTCAGTAATCGTTGCCTAGGATAACAATCGATTAATGTCAAGCCAAGTCAACTAAGAAATCAATTGGAAGATTAATAGTTGGAGTGATCATAAGCAAACAACTGATGCATGGTAATGCGTTCAGTTGACTAGTCTACTACAAAACAAAAAAACTAAAGGCTGAAGACAACTTGAACAACAAGGGTATACAAGGAAAACCAATGATGGCCCCTGGGGACTAGTCTAACTGAGCATATTGTGATACATCTTGAGTTTGTTTCATTTCATAAACTAGATTTGGTGTTGTCTTGTTTATCTTTCCCTATAGTTCTTACCTTCTTGTAAAAGTTGTAAGAGGTTTCTCCACTTTCAAAAGGAATATACAAAGAAGAAAATATAATGGGGATTCATGAGTGGAGATTCAGGACTGATTTATCAAAAAGTTATAGGTCGTGTAATAGAAACAAAAGTTCCAAGCCACTCTATATTAGTTTCTTGGCATTGACTTTGCTTATGTTTATTTTTATTGAGTTTAACATTGTTTGATTGACCACGCTAAATCTTACAAAAGAATTGTATTGGTATGACAAGTGTTATTCACACCCCTCTAACCATCCCATCACCATCTCTAACAATCTTAACAATATAGGGATTATATAAATAAAATTTCCTAATAAAATCAGTAAATTTACAAGGAACAAGTAGTGATGCTTTTCCACAAAAGAGACTCCCAAGTTGTAGAGTTGTTGACTCTACGATGCTAACCTCCCCTATCTTTTAACAACATAATACATTAAAAATGGATAAAAAGGACTAGTACCTTGTCATGTTTCTCCACTTGTCTTTCAAATCAACCTGTTTGAAGATCAGTTAATTGTTATGATGTACAAAGGGAACAAGAAGAAGTTGAAGTATAGAATAGATACCCCAGTTCTATCTCCAAGTATATCGGTGTAAGTCTTCAGTATTATCTTCCAGTTACCTTTTCCAAACCTATCATTCAGTGAAAGAGAAACCATAGATGCAGTTATCAGGGTCGATCAAGAAATACTAAATTAAGATTAATAATAACAGAAAACAAGGGGTAAATAACAGCAGCCTATTATCTTATATATAAACATATCCAATTTCCTACAAATATTTAAGAAAATACCTAACAACAATAAATCCCAAATATCTGGATTGGCTATATGGATCTGAATCCCATCATTGAACTATGTGTGAGGCTGTATTAACATCCAAAATTTTCAATTAAGATTTCATTATGAATTTTTTTGGGTTTTCATTTACACAACAATTACAATGCTGGTTGGCTTTTAAAAAAAAAGAGCTATCTATTATGAGGATATTACATTAATAATTATATACTCATGATCCACTGGCACACACGTTGATGCTTATCAAGTAAAAAAGTGTCTACCTTGCTACAGCATTTCGCAATGTATCTTCTTCCAGCTGACTCCACTTTTTTTTCCGCTTCCTATCACCACAGTTTGTTTTTTCCATCAAAGTCAAAGGAGAAGGCTTCGTGCATCTTGGGCTAGGTAAGCATATTTTCTTTGATGAAGTTTCAGACGTCTCAGATGTAGACTCAATTGAATCATCTCCCCACTGCACAGAGAGAGAAATTACTTCTTTGATAATTATAATAAAGCATCCACACCTTCCCCACAAGTGGGTTCGATGCAATGAAGTAACTGCTTTATAATCATGTAGTATGCATATGAATGCTATGTGATGACCAAAACAACCTATTACCTATTTCCACACATCTCCAAGAAAGTATACCTCATCCACCAACAGAAACGTGATACTTAGAAATAATACTAAATAGGTTTCTTAGTTTGACACCCAACCACACCAAGGAAACCTTTAGTATCTACCTTCTCTCCAGTACCTAATAGATTATCCTACCTTACTCTGGTATTTATAAAACTCACAATTGAGAAAACAATTCATTCATGACCACGAGTAGTGATGAATCAACTAAATAATAGGAAATCTAAAGTTTTCCACACCGGAAACAAATAAGAGCAAAGAATTCATTTGATGTTTAGATAAAAGAAACATAGGGTGCTGAAAAGCACTGAAAATAGACAGGGCAGATCAGTTCCTAAAGGACTGACCCTAAATGGTTGAGATAAACAGGTTTAATGATCAATTGATCAAAGACAATGTTCTGAAAAAGCCACAACTTCCTTTTTATTTTTAATGGTTTCTGCTTCTTCAAATTACAGAATAACTTTTGCCACCCACCTAAAAACAATGATGCATCAACTGAATTGCAAAATTTTAAGTTTACAAGGCCAACAACAATAATAAACAAATAAGCAGGCAAACAATCAAACAGGAGGTCATAGGTCCAAACTATTTGAGATTCATTACACAGATCTTATCGCACAATTGAGCTTTACGCAAGTTATATCACTATTTGATTCTAATATTTGATCTTTCGAGCATTTTTTAAATGTGACAAATAGGATTTTTTTTTTTCATCTGCCTAGCCATTTAAAAACCCATCAATGTCGGTCCCAAGCCGAGATGAAAAAGGATGAGGGTTACGCCCGTTAGGTTGTTAGTCAACATTGACTTTCAAACAAATTTTCAATGTATAGATTAACTATTGTATTAATGATAGGATATTACCAGAAAGAATACGTTGCAGAGTCCGACTGTAGGTTGGATAAAAACCTAAGAACTTGGATGTGGCGTTAAATGTCTAAGATTTGGAATATGAAATCTAAGAACGCTCACTGGTAAAGCAATGAAGGTAGTAGATACAATGATTAAGAGAAGAATTAATATTTTGGATGTACAAGAGGCAAAATTGATAGGAGAGACGGCAAAGATGATAGAGAATTACAGTTTTAAGTTATGATACACAGGAAAAAGTAAAACTAAAAAATGTAATACGTATTGTTGTAGATAGTTCACTAAAGGATGAACTAGTAGATGTAGTTAGAAAAAAGGATGGAATTATAGCTCTTAAAATAGTGGTGGCGAAAGAAACTATTAATGTAATTCGCATATATGCATCTCAAGTAAGATTAGATGAAGACATCAAATCTAGGTTTTGGGACGACCTAGATGAGATATTACAAAACATCCCACCAACCGAAATAATTCTAATAGGAGGATATCTAAATGGGTAAGAGAGAAAAATAAGAAAGATAATAAGATGCATGAGGTTATGGGTTTGGAATAAGAAACGAAGAAGAGAAAAGTATATTAGATTTTACGATAACATATGACTTTATACTAATTAATATGTTTTTCAAAAAAAAAAAAAACATTTGGTCACGTTCAAAACTAAAAATAATAAGTCACAAATTGACTTTCTTATGGTTAGAAAGAAAAATAAAAAAATTTGTAAAGATTACAAGATAAAAAAATTAACTACCTAACATAAGTTAGTTGTGTTGGATATACGCCTCAAACATAGTATCAATAAAAGGGAAATGTGCACAACTTCTAGAATTAAGTGGTGAAAGTTAAAAGATAGGAAGCAACATATATTTAAGGAGAGATAAAAGTATAAGTATTAGGAGAAATACATGGCGACTTGAATACGACATAGGATAAGATTATATTAAAGTTGAAAATAATTGTCAGAAGTGTACTCAATGAGTCAAAGAGACGTGCACTACTAAGTAAAGACTCTTGACGATAGAATGACAAGTATTGAAGAAAGTAAAGAAAAATGAACAACCTAAAAGATATTACACACTCGTGAGAATGAGGAAAACTTTAATAAGTATACAATAACCAAGAAAGAAGTTAAAAAGGCAATGAATGAAGTCAAGAATGAAACTTTTGAACTTTTATATCAAAAAATTGAATACAAAAGAAAGGCAAAGAAATATTCACAAAATAGCTAAAGCGAGAGAGGAAGACAAGTGATCTTATCCAAATAAGATGTATTAAAAATGCATGCAATGGCAAAGGTATTTTCATTAACTTTTTAATGAAAGTTTAGGACCGGATGATATTCTGATAAAGATATAGAAGTGTCTAGAGAAACAAGGTATTGAATAACTAAAGTTATTCAATCAAATATTAAAACTGAAAAAATACCAAATCAATGGAGGTAAGTACTCTAGTTCCTTTATATAAGAACAGAAGAAACGTACAAAATTGTGTAAAATATAGTGGTATTAAATTAATAAGTCACACCATAAAACTTGGGAAAGAGTAATGTAAAAAAAGATTAAGAAAGGAGGCCACGATAACTGAAAATCAATTTAGATTTAAACTTGGAAGGTCGACAATTAGGGTTGTAAACGAGCCGAGCAGAGCCGAACAGCTCGAGGCTCGAGCTCGGGCTTGGTTCTTTATCCCTAAGCTCGAGCTCGGCTCGAGTTCGATTCAAGCTTTAGTTCTTAAGCTCGAGCTTGGCTCATAATAAAATTAAATAGCTTGAGTTCGGCTCGAGCTCGAGCTCGGCTCGAAAAAGCTCGTTTAAAAATTAAACGAGTTTAGTTCAAACTCATTTAAGATAATTAGCAATAATAATTAATAATATATTATTATATTTATTATTTATGTGATATTTAATTATATATACATATATAATAAAATAAACGAGCCTCTAAACGAACATGTTCGAGAGCTCACGAACCAAATATTGTTAAGCTCGAGTTCGGCTAGATAATGTTTTCGAGCTCGAAATTAGGCTCGAGCTCAGATCATAAACTTAATTGAATGAACTCAAATGAACTTTTTTTCGAGCCGAGACCCAAATAGCTCGCGAGTGATTTGGCTCATTTACACCCCTATCGACAATAGAAGCTATACTTCTTAGATAATTAATTGAAAAGTATCAAGAATATAAGCAAGACTTATACATGGTATTCGTCGACCAGGATAAACTTATGCTAGAGTCCCAAGGGGAATTATATGAAGAATTCTAAAAAAAAGAGGTGTCAGTATAATGTATATTGAACTAATTAAACATATGCATGAGTATATAATGACGTGGAGACTCCAGACAGATTAACTGAATCATTTCTCATAAGGATCAACTCTAAGTACCTATCTTTTTACATTAATCATGGACAAACTCATGGGGCACATCCAAGATACGGTACCATGAAATATATATTGTTTGCAGATGATATTATTTTTGTAGATGCGACTCGTGAAGGAGTGAATATTAAACTCGAATCTTGGTGGGAAACGCTAGACTTAAAGGTTTTAGGCCAAGTAGAGTAAAGACAGAATATATGAAATTTTAGTATTATTAGATATAATGAAATAATTATTAAGATTGAAGATGATGAGTTGTGTAACTGAAAGTTTTAAGTATTTAGGACTATTTTTTAAAAAAATATGGATGGATTGAGAGATGTCTTGTATAACATACAAGCACGATGGTTGAAATGAAGAAGAGCGTCAGACGTTCTTTGTTATCATAAAGTACCTTTAAATTTAAAAGGAAAACTTTATAAAATAGTTTTAAACCTGCTATGTTATATGAAACTAAATGTTAAAATATGACTCAAGCATATGAGCAAAAGATGAGAGTTGTAGAGATGAGAATGTTAAGGCAGATGTGCGGACATACAAGGATAGACGAGATAAGAAATAAAAATATTAGAGAGAAAGTTGTGGTTGCGCCTATTGAGGAAAAACTCCGGGAGACAAGTTTAAGATGGTACAAACATGTACTTAAAAAGGTTACGCGATATGAAACTATGACAAGTATGCACATCAAACAAGAAAGACAAAAAAAAACTTAGTTAGCAACTATAAAAAGATAAAATTTATTTAAATATAAATGATAATATAGTAGGGGATAGAGCCTGATGGTATAGAAGAATCCATATAGTCGACCCCACTTAGTGGGATAAGGCTTGATTGTTGGTGTACCTAGTCATTTAGATTCTCCCATTTAATTGTCTATTGAAGCTAACATAAATACTCCTATATAATTTTTTTTCCATTTCCCTTCCTTGAAATTTTACTCATCTATTTTGGCCATTCTTGTTTAAGCTTATTCACTTGTACCATGCAGAATGACTCAAAGATAGTTGTTCATATTATAGTCTTTTAAATTTTCCAAAACTAAAGATCACACAACAATATCCATTTTTACCACTCAATTTTTATCATCTTAATTTCTTAATGATATCTTTATCAATATCTTATTATTAAATAATAGTTCCAAAATGTTTAAAAACCTTGGAAAGCATTTCCTTCACATCAACATTAACTGTAGTCTCACAATTCTTTCTTCTGGTTGAAACTAATTCAGTTTATATATATATATATATATATATATATATAGGCTTAAAGTTGATCCCTGCCGTAAACCTTAGAGAAAGAGTACTTGTTACACTTTAACTTTAATATTAGTGATTACCTTATTCTACATAATTTTTATCAACCTAATGTAATTTCTATATGTTGTTTCCACTATGAGGTCTTGGAGTCGAAACTCGGCACATCCGAGCATTCTTTCCCCCATGCCTTGGCCACCTGCACTAATAGCTAGTAGTCACCCGTGATTTATCTCCTCCGTGTTAGCCTAAGGACGGGTTGGTGGGGCGCTGGAGCGAGTGAATCGTCTTTTGCCACATATATGTTGTTTCCACTAAAATAAACAAAATAACCTAAAAACACTATCATAAATACTTTTTTAAGTTGATAAACATTATATGTAAATCCTTCTTCCTTAATATTCCCCCACTAGTTATCAAATAAATAACATCTCTAGTCGATCATCCCATATAAAACCAAATTATTTTTTGAATTTAGTTTCATATCTTATCCTTGCCTCAATCATCATTTTCTAAAGTTTCACAATGTGACCGATAAACACAATCCTTCTATAATAAGAATATTATGTGTCACCTTTATTGTTTTAATAATATGGTACTAAAGCTCTAACTTTAAACATCAGACAACCTTAGTTTCAAACAATTTTTATTAAATAACTCTTTAGATAACTAAAAATATAAACTTCAACCAAGATATCAACACGACCTACATCGTATTTACTTTCACTTTAAGCTTCTTTAACCTCATTTAATCTAAAATGTGATTAAAAAAACTGACTCATAATTTTCAATCTCTAAAGCTCCTTAAAGAGGGAAGATAACATGCAAGCCATCAAGGAGTCCAATAGACCTACGACATGGAATGACATATAAAAAAATGCAATAGCAGATAAGGATATATATCAATGGTTGGTAGAAAACTTATTTATTGTCTAATACATGAATAGCAACAACATACACAATAAATACGATTTGTCAATTCATGCATAATCCAAAAGAATCTCATCTACAAGCAGCTCATTGATTATTACAATTCTTAAAGGAACATCTAGTTTAAAGAAACGAAGGGGCTAGAGGTATATGTAGATGTTAATTATGTTGGTCACTGAATATTGCAGCTTTCTTGGTGATAATCTGGCATGTAGGAGCAAGAACATGTGGCAGTGGTAGTGCAGTCACAAAATTCTAAGCAATGGCTCACGAAGTGTGTGCGCTACTTTGGTTAAAAAGCAGAAGGCTTAAAAATCAAGTGGAACCCAATGAGACTATTGTGATAATAAGTATGCAATTAGCATAACTCACAATCCAATATAATATGATCAAACTAAGCACATTGAAATGGCACACACTTCGTCAAAAAGAGAATGGGTTAATTTATACCTCTTACGTATCTACACATGAATAATTGCAGATATAATTGCTAAAGGTAATATCTCAGTGTTTCAAGCTTGCGGAGTGTGGGAAGATATGATTTTGTAACCATATATAGGCTGAAACTATTCCATAAATTATATGATATGATGGTGTAGCTAATTTTCATAAAATTCTGATTAGTTTTTGTAGGAAAGTCTATTAAAAATTTTAGGATTTTTATTAGAAAAGTCTATTAATTTATGAAGAACAAGTCATGTTATAAATCTATAAAAAGGATTAGGATCCCATATATTAGATAAATTTTGAGTTAATACATTCTTGAACACATATTGTACCTCATATAAGTGTAGGTAATTTTTTAAGAAATGAAGTAGTGGATATAACATTATGGTTCTCTTTATAAGCATGCCAGTTAGGGCTTCAGTGTGAAACAAAATTAGTGGATTCGTAAAGCAATAATCATGCTTTTATGTATTATGATCCCCTTTAATCTTAGGTGGTAAGTATTTCCAAATAGTAAAGTTAAACTCATGAATTCCAATGTCATTTTGTAATTCATGCAAATTTATAACTTTTTTATTCATATTTTCTTTTTTCTGAATAAACAACAGGAGCACTAAATCAATAAATAGCAAAATTGTTTTTTCCCCCATCATAGAATAGGCAATTAGTGTTGTCAGGTGATAATTTTGATGCTAGATAACATCATTGAAGAAAAGTAATAATTCCATCATAGAATAAATTATGCCTACAGAGATATGAGTATCATTTAGAATAATTAGTTTTTGCTTCTGATTTTTGTCTCAATAACTAGTTCTCTGAGTAACTTGATAAGAGAACTCAAGTTAGGTGGAATTAGATAGGTTCAAGAACGACCATGGTGAATATGAAGGCTCCATGGTAGGTCTTGTTTTACCACTAATTTTGAAACATGAAAGAAAGGGGTGCAAGGGTAGTGTTGACCTTACATGCTTATGCATCCTTGATGAAAACCAAGCTGAAGGAAATCAAAACCATTAGCAAACTAATAAAAAAAAGTTCATAAAAAATATGGTTATGAAGCGGCAGACATGTCCTATTGTCTTTTCTAGAATCTTTTGATGACCCTTATGTTTCTTTTCTCAATACATCCAAATCCATCTTTTGTTCATCGTGGTTTTGGTCTCCTGTTGTCCTTAACACCGCCAAAGCCAAACTCACATCTTGATGAAAAAGGTGGATTTTGTTAGTTTTGATATTCAAAGTAAAACCTTAAATATTGATCACAAGAATAGTTGTTGTAAGGCCAAATATTAATAAAGGTTACCACTTGTGATACCAAATGATAAAAACATAGGTGAATTCAATATTGAATTTGCTTGAAACCAACTATTTGATATAGATCAAAAACTCAAGTTGGAACCATCCTACCTAACATTTTTACCAAAGCTTGATAAACCAAATATAGGTGATACAAAATTAAGAATTGAAATTTTCTTTATACCAACAACAACAACAACAACCAAGCCTTTTCCCATTAGGTGGGGTCGGCTGTAGGAATCATTTTTACGCCATTGAGCTCTATCTCCTATTATATCATCATCTATATTTAAATAAATTTTATCCTGTTTTATTGTTGCTAACCAAGTCTTTTTTGGTCTTCCTCGTCCTCGTTTGATATGCATGTTTATCATAGTTTCACATCGCCTAATCGGAATATTTATTGGTCGTCTAAGTACATGTCTGTACCATCTTAAACGTGTCTCTCGGAGTTTTTCCTCAATAGATGCAACTCCGACTTTCTCTCTAATGCTCTCATTTCTTATTTTGTCCATCTTCATATGTCCATACATCCACCTTAACATCCTCATCTCTGCAACTCTCATCTTCTGCTCATGTGCTCGAGTCATAGCCCAACATTCAGCTCCATATAACATAACAGGTCTAACTGCGATTTTATAGAACTTACCTTTAAGTTTAAGAGGTACTTTACGGTCACATAAAACACTCGACGCTCTCCTCCATTTCACCCATCCTGCTTGTATTTTATGTAAGGCATCTCTCTCAATCCCTCCATCATTTTATAAAAATGATCCTAAATATTTAAATCTCTCGGTTCCGGGCAACTCGTCCTCTCCTATTTTAACAATTGTTTCATTACTTCTAATATTGCTAAACTTAAATTTCATATATTATGTCTTTAATCTGCTAAGCTTAAAATCTTTCCCTTCTAGTGTTTCCCTCCAAGATTCTAGCTTAGCATTTACTCCTTCACGTGTCTCATCTACCAAAATAATATCATCTGCAAACAACATGCACCATGGTATTATGTCTTAAATGTGCGCAGTGAGTTCGTCCAATAATTAGTGTAAAAAGATAGGGACTTAGAGCTGATCCTTGATGTAATCCTATCTTTATTGGAAATGCTTCAGTTTCTCCCCCTGAAGTCTTTACTTTGGTCGTCACATCCTCATACATATCCTTAATTAGTTCAATATATATTACACTAACACCTCTCTTTTCTAAAATTCTCCATATAATTTCTCTTGGGACTCTATCATAAGCTTTTTCTAAGTCAATGAATACCATGTGTAGATCTTGTTTTTGCTCCCGATATTTTTCAATTAATTGGCTAAGAAGATGTATAGCTTCTATTGTCGACCTTCCAGGCATGAACCCAAATTGATTTCCTATCACTGTAATCTCTTTCCTTAATCTTTTTTCTATTACTTTTTCCCAAAGTTTCATAATATGACTCATTAGTTTAATACCCCTATAGTTTGCACAATTTTGTACGTCTCCCTTATTCTTATATGAGGGAACTAGAGTACTTATCCTCCATTGATCAGGTATTTTTTTCGTTTTCAATATCATGTTAAATAATTTTGTAAGTCATTCAATACCTTGTTTCCCTAAGCACTTCCATACCTCTATCGGAATATCATCTGGTCCAACGGCTTTTCCATTGTGCATCTCATTTAAAGTTTGTTTTACTTCTGAAGTTTGAATTCTATGATAAAAATTAAAATTTTTATGATCATTTGACCTAATTAAATTACCTAAGTTAAGTTGGTCACCTAAATCTTCATTAAAAAATTGATGAAAATACCGCTTCCACCACTCTTTTATTTCTCCATCGTTTACTAATACACTATTACATTCATTTTTAATACATTTTATTTGGCTAAGATCTCTTGTTTTTCTTTCTCTCACTTTAGCTATTCTATAAATGTCTCTTTCCCCTTCTTTTGTATCCAATTTTTGATATAACCGTTCAAAAGTTTCATTTTTTATTTCACTCACTACTTTCTTAGCTTCTTTCTTGGCTATTGTATATTTTTTTAAGTTTTCCTCGTTCTTACAAATATATAATTCCTTATAAGCTATTCGTTTTTCCTTCGCTTTCTCTTGTACTTTCTCATTCCACTACCAAGATTCTTTACTTAGTGGTGCATGTCCCTTTGACTCACCGAATACACTCTTAGATATTATTTTCAACTTTGATACCATCTTATCTCAAGTTGTATTCGAGTCATCGTATATTTCACCTAATGCTTGTACTTCTACCTTCTCCTTAAATATATGTTGTTTCCCATCCTTTAACTTCTACTATTTAATTCTAGGAATTGTATATATTTTCTTTCTATTGATACTATGTTTGAGGCGTATATCCAACACTACTACCCTATGTTGGGTAGTTAAGCTTTCTCAGGGATGACTTTGCAATCTTTACAAATCTTTCTATCATTTTTCCTAACCATAAGAAGTCAATTTGAGATTTATTATTCCCACTTTTGAATATGACTAAGTGTTCTTTTCTTTTCTTAAAAAACGTATTAGCTAATATAAGGTCATATTCTATCGCAAAACCTAATATAGTTTTCCCTTCCTCATTCCTCGTTCCAAACTCATAACTCTCATGTACTCTCTCATATTCCTCATTTTTCACTCCGACATGCCCATTTAGATCACCTCCTATTAAAATCATTTCATTTGGTGGAATATTTTGTAATATTTTATCTAAGTCCTCCCAAAACCTTGATTTGATAGCTTCATCTAATCCTACTGTGGTGCATATACATTAATTATGTTCATAGTTTCTTTCGCCACTATTATTTTAAGGGCTATAATTCTATCTCCTTTTCTAACTACTCCTACAACTTCATCCTTTAACAAACTATCTACAATAATACCCACTCCATTTCTTGCTTTACTCTTTCCAGTGTACCATAACTTAAAACCCGAGTTCTCTATCATCTTTGTCTTCTCACCTGTCCATTTTGTCTCTTGTACACACAAAATACTAATTTTTCTCCAAATCATCATATCTACTACCTCCATTGATTTACCAGTGAGAGTTCCTATGTTCCATGTTCCAAATTTTAGATTATTAGTTTTCCTATCATATTTGTTCTTATCTAACCTATGGTATGAGAACTCTTGCCTATTTAACACTACACCCAAGTTCTCATGGAGACGTTACAATCGGACCCTGTAACGCGAACTCTTGCATATTTATCACTACACCCGAGTTCTGGAAATGTAGCGGTCCTTGTCGAGACGTTACAGTCGGACCCTGCAACGCATTCCTTCCGGGGAACAACCTAGCATTAGCACAATAGTTTAATGGATTCATTCATTGAATATTTGCCATAGTTTGACGCTGGCTGGCAACCTAACGCAACCCTCCTCCTTTATCCGGGCTTGAGACCCTGCAACGCGTTCCTTCCAGGGAACAACCTAGCTTGGTATTTTCTTTATACCAAATACAATTAATCCCCTCAAAGTGGATTATCTCTCCTTGTTCTATGCTTCTCCATAAGAAAGGTTTTTTCCACCTTAAGGAAGCAATTTTCCCTCTTAAGGAATCTCCCCTCTAAAGTATGATTTTCCCCTTAAATATAGAATATTACACCAACAATATTCAAGAATTGAGAAATAATAAGATTTATCACTTTTGGAATCTTGTCTAAGCGTTGAAGAGTGAATAAATTGAAACTTGACTAATATAGTCTAATTTTTCAAAAGATTCAGAATGAGTTCAATTGACTGAGTTGAGTCAACTCCTCACAAGATCAATCAATTATCATTTCTGATTCAGTTGTATGAGTCTTGTGTTCTCCAATGATCGAATTTCAAGATATCATAGAAAAGTTGGTGAGGGAGAGAGAAAAATTGGCAATAAAGGCTGAGCAATAGCAAAAGAATACAACTCTGAAGGTTGCTAATAAGGTTGGTAAAAGAAATTACGAAGGCTAATAACAAGGAAAAATCATCATGAAGATTGATCAATAGTAACAAAATCCAGCTATGAAGGCTAATAAAAAGAAATCCAACTATTAAGGCTAATAAAAGAAATCCAGGTACAAAGGCTAACAATAGAGAAAAATCAGCAATAAAGGTCAATCAACAGTGCAAATTCCAGCTATATAGCCAAATAAAAGGAACATGGAAAAATTAAAAATGAAGATCAAGTAGGGAAAAATCCTAATATAAAAGCTGATAAAAAGAATCCAACTATGAAGATTGGTAACAAAGAAAAATCGGCAATGAAGGTCAAGCAACAGTGAAAAATCAAGGTAGAAAGATTGGTAAAAAGAATCCAGCCATGAAGGAAGGCTAGTAAAAAAAGGGAAAAAATGATAATGAAGGTTGAGCAAAAAAGGGAAAATCTAAACATAAAGATGTGCAAAAGAAATCCAGCTGTGAAGGCTATGAAAAGGACAATTTGACAATAAAGGCCGAGCGAAAGGGAAAAATCGAACTATGAATGTTGGTAAAAGAAATCTAGCCATGAAGGTTCATAAAAGGAAAAATAAAAGGGAGAAATCCAACTATAAAGGTTGGTAAAGGAATAAGGGAAAATTGACAATGAACGCCTAGCAAGATAAATCATCAAGAAATGAATCCAGCTATGAAGGCCAGTAAGAGGAAATAGGAAAAATTTGGCAATGGAGGCCGAGAGTTGGTAGAAGGAAACTGAAAACTAAGAATGGATGAGAATATGGAATTAATAATGATGGTGGAACAAAATAGCAAATGTTGGAGGTGATGGTAGTTGTGCGAAGGATGCAGTGGAGGAGATGATTTATGATGATAAGGAGAGAAAGAATTTAAAAATAAACTCTAATAATAAGAAAATCAAATACAAAGATTGAGTTAAAGAAGAAAAAGAACAATAACAAAAATACGTTTAGATTGAGATAAAGAAGATAAAGGACCAAAAGGAAGAAAATAAAAAATTAAAAGAAGTTAACTATAAATATGATTTTAAAGTATAAGAGAAAAATTGCTAAGGATGAGAATAAGAATAACAAGAGGATGAAAGACTAGCAGGCAATTAAAACAAAAGAGAACAAGATAAATGTTTAAAAAATATAGATAAAGATATAAAACAAGAGGGGCAGGAAAGAGGATAAATAAGTCAAGGGAATGATAATAGAAAGATATAGGCAAAAATGAAGAAGTGTAAGGACTATGGTAAAGCAAAATAAGATTAAGAACATGAAGATAAAAATAAAAATAAGGATAAGATATAGAATACGAAAGAAAGAAAAAGGGAAAAAAATAACTTTTTATTAGTAAGGAAAGAATAAAGAGAGAAGGAAAGCACAATAAAGTGAGGTGATGAAAGAAATATGGAACTAAACCATAGATCTAAGTGTTAACGCTACTTGGATAAGGGCAATGTTGAAGTTTGAGCATGATGGTGAATGAAAGGATAATTAATACTAAGACCAAATCACTAAGTTTTGGCTCTAATACCATGTTGAAAATTGAAATTGTATTAACTCCAAACTTGTTTAATATATGGGATCCTAACCTTTTTTATAGACTTTTTTAATGAAAATCCTAAAAACCCCAATAGAATTATCTAAAAACTATGGAAATGAACTACACAATCAATCTCATAATTTATAGAATATTTTCAGCCCATACATGGTTACAAAATCATATTTTCCCACAATATGCATTTCATATTTTTCAATGAATTAAAAATCAGTTAACAAAGTTTACAAAAATGCAAATATCGAATTTTTTGCTTGCGATATCTATGGAAAGAAAATATAACGAGGAAAAGAGGTTGTGATTGAAACAACTATCTTTACTGATACCATAGGATATGACCAGTAAATTTGTTGAGTAAGAACACATTGAAAGTCTCAATTGTTTTTTTAATCTCGCAAATTTCCTAAGAAGTAGAAGAGAATAGACATAAGAATAAATTTGAACAAAACTAACAGCAATTTTGTACTGCAATAACCAATGTATTCAAAATAAAGTAATAAATGAAAATTTATCTGGTAGAACCAAATTAAAATGAGGAACAACAAGGAAAAAAAAGGAATGGTTGTAAAAGAAGAAATAAACTAAACTAAATGGCCTGATTATATGCTATAGCATTCTCTAAGAAAAAATGAGAAGCATGAATCTTTGTTGGGAAATTCAAGTAACCTCATAAGTATGAGCAGTTGGATTTTTATCCATTAGACTTGGCTTTCTAGTTACTTTGATCCCAACATTACTTGCTGCATCTGCCAGCATCTTTTTAGTCCTGTTTAGTTGTTTCTCTGGTAACGGATCTTTGTTTGATTTGAAGGCATCATTTAGTTGTTCCACCTGGTTATTACTAGTTCCCTTGGTTTCAACATTGTCAGCTTCCTTTTCGACACTAGAGGTGGGTCTATTTACACCTTGCTGGTATTGAATGGCATTTGACTCAGCATCAAAGGTCCTCACAACTGATCTATTAGCCAATACCTCCTCTGCTTTCTTTAATGCACACTGAAGAGGATCAACCACTGCAGCCTGAAGATCTGTACAACTTGATTTAAAAGCATCAACCGTTTTTCCATATTCTGGAGTAGTCACATGAAAATTTTTGTCAATTTGGACTACATTGCTTTGCACATCTTTGTACACTGCATAAATCAAGATGTAAAAGCTTGTAAAGTTTGTAACCTACCCAAACTTCAATGATGGAAATGTTGTCAGCATATAAGGAGAGTAAGCAAACAGGAATTACAATTCTATCAAAAATAAGTTGACAAAATCATTTAAGGTAACATACTCGATGCAGATTCTAGTTCTCTGCTACCCGTGTTAACGTCAAGCATCTTAACATCTGGCTGATCACCCTCGTCCTCGACACAGACTTCTCCTGAAGTAGTAGCATTCTTATCAAGAGCCTCTTTCTCAAGGAAGGAAGGCCCAGAGTCATTCAACACAGCGGTCAGACAAGCCCTAATGGCATCCGATGCTCCATTTTTTGCGTTCCTCTCAGGCAGAAGAGAGCCGCTACCAGACGCCGCCGCCTTTACATCCTCCAGCAAATGCCTGAGAGGCAGAGACGCCAACACGTCGGATCCATCCCGTTCGATCTCGGCCACCCTGGAACACAGAGTAACGACGACGGCCGCGAGGGTCCGATCGGAGGAGGAAAGAGCTTCGGCGAGGCAGTCGAAGGCGACCGCACGGTATGCTTCGACGAGGGATCCGTAGAAAGAAGAAGACGCGGCGGAGGTGTCTTCAAGGATGGCCTGAAGCTGGTGGAGGGCGGGGAAGCCGAGGGAGAGGTCGGAAGTGAGGCGGCGGAGGAGGGCGGCGAGACGCAGGCGGAAGGAGAGAGGAGAAGGCAGGGGGAGCGTGCGGAAGGCCTCCGTCGTGAGCTTGTCAGCGTCGGACTGGCGGAGGAGGAACTCCACGATCCACGCACAGTCCATGGTGTCCGATTCCGACATGGCTACAAGGGGAAGCCGTGCGGGGGAAGCCGTGGACGCACTGGAATATCTTTAGAGTTTTTTATTTTTTTTTTTAGGGGCAGACTGGCCTATGCGCTTTTAAGAATGTGAAAATATTTACAAGTTGCTTAATTTACTAAATTTACATTTTCCTCCCTGTTTAATATATTATGTTTCTGCCTATAATTTATAAAATAAAAACAAAACACTATGACCCTAACGTTATCAACTCCTTCGTATAATTTTTCTTTTTTTTTAGGGCAGGAGGGGACCAAAATTAGAAGGGCATTCCAATTTTATTTTGAAATCGTCAAATGGGCACCCACTTTAATTTTTATTAAAATGGTTGTTCGCCCTTATAAAATGACACATGCCCTCTTACACATTTCATGTGCATTTCTATCTATTTTCCATCTAAATTTTATCATACTATAATAATTATGAAATTGTAACTATTATAATAACATACTGTATTGTAATAGTTAGAATTGTGAATTTAATATATCATTACTACTCAATTAATTGCTTAATTACTGAAACATACAAGTTTCTCTTTTAATGTTCTCTTTCTTTTAGTAGTATTATAAAGATATTTGATGTGAAAAATATATCCCAAATATGAAATCCATTTTTTAAAATTATCTCATCAAGTTATAGAATGATACATCATAATTATTGAATTACTCACTGAATTACTTGGAAGATGCAGCATACGCACAACAAAAGTTCACCGACAGGTTTGTTTTACGGTTTATGGGTTTAGGCTTTAAGATTTGTAAACAAACAACTTATCTATGGAATGTCACTCTTCTTCCAATTAAAATATCATTTCTAATTCCTCTTATACGTGGATGAGAATTGTAACAACTGTGAGTTCATTACTACTACAATATTATAGTTGTAGCAGTTACGATTTCGTAACTGCTACAATGTTGTAGCAACTGTGGATTCATAACTGCTACAAGTACGAAATAATAGGTGTTACAACTATTGTAGTTGTTACAATGTGACAGGATTTAGATCGGCAAAAAAATTGTATTGTGAGGGTATCCATGTCATTTTAAGGAAATGGGACACTTTTTTAATAAAAATCAAAATGAGGAGCTACTTTGATGATTCAACAAATGAGGAGCGCTCCTATGATTTTTGCCCCCTTTTTTGTCACACTTGCAACTAGTGATTTAGAATTAAAGGTATTTTTGGCCCAAGTTTATCAAAAATTAAAAGTTTGTCTTCTTTAAAGTTAAGTGGAATGATAAATTAAAAATGAGGTGTGAGTAAAAAAATGAATCTTTTATTTTTTGCTTTCTTTGTCTAGAAAAAAAGGGAAACATTCAAAAGATAAGCATTCATTTTTGTAATTTTCCCGTTTAACAATAAATATAAAAGTAATTAACAATTTGATTATTACAAAAACTTAGGAGGTATTTGGTTAAATGATGGAAATGATTATGGGTATAGGTTTAATAGTAGGATGGAATGAGAATAGGAATGGAAATGAAACCCATCAAGTTATATGAGTTTAGTGATTCCCATAAATCTAGTAATCATTCTCAAAATGTCATTCTCAAACCCACAATCCAAACATTATTTTTTACTATCATTTCATTCCCTCATTTCCAAACTCATCAACCAAACACCCCCTTAATTTATCAGACAACTCGAAATTTTGTTATCATCCCTTCCTTCCACCTTTATATCTTTTTGTATTGTATATTCTCAATTGATCATCTTTACAAGGGAAACAAAGTCAATTTTTCTTCTAATGGTAATATGAAACAAATACTCATAGTTGGAAAGAAAAATGTTCCTCTTGTTCCTTTAGAAGCTAGAGCCTCTCTATCTTTTTGACATCACCACAAGCTTAGAATCCATATTTGATTCATGCAGTGTACAATTGTGGCAATTGTGGCAAAAGATGAAATGCTCGTCCCCAGCGCTCCCGTCGTATCCGACCCAAGGCCATCACGAGGGAGGTAAATCGGAACATCCAAGCGAGTATGTGACGAACAGAGTGTAATACGGAGATAGGGGATTTATTCCCCAGCTGCCCCGAGGATCGATCCTGTGATCTCGTTGTGGCAACACCCATCACATACCAACTCGGATGACCCGTGGGGTCTGATTCATGCAGTGTACAAGATAGAAGAAGTCCTTATCACCTTTTAACTTTTAAAGTAATGGGAAAGCAAATTCAAGGTTGAACTTTGTCTATGTTCAAACATTTGGTAACAAGAAAATCTAAGACCAAATTTTTTATATCTATATATGTGGATCTTATCTTAAATCCAAGTTGCATGATAAATTTGGGCTATGGTTTTTACACATGGTATAAGGATTCCAACTTTGTGAAAGATAAAGGAAAGGTAAATTCAAGGTATAGAATTTTGTCTATATTCCAACATGTGATATTAAGAAAATTTAAGGTTGAATTTCAGTAATTATGTGAATCCCACCAAAACCTAATTGGTTTAACAATTTGTATCTTTGATGTTGATTTTTTATATATGTCAAGCCGGGAGAAAAATAAAAGGCTCAAGTTAAGAACCTTCATTTTACCTAAATTAATTAAACTTAGAAATGAAATCAAATTACTATAACTTAAATAGGTTATCAAATATCAAAAATATATATATATAAAAAATAAAATGTTAGTATAATCGTGCTCAAGTTGGTCGAGGTCAACTATTGGTCGAGCTCAACTAAATGATTGATATTTAGGATTAAGTTATTGAGGAGATTATTGATATAATTACACTCAAATAATCAAGATTGACCTAGTGTTTTGATATTTGATTAATGTGGTTTGACAAGTTGGTCAAAGTTTATCAAATATTTGAAAATTAGAGAAGTCCAAAAAGTGTTGGCATCCATTGCATCCAAAAGGTCAACAAATGTTAGCATTGTGCCTTCATTCCCCTTCATTCTTCACTTGCTATTATGTTGATTTGTGATTGATGTGTTGGTGTCATGACTGACTAAAGGGAGGGTGAATAATCTTGAAAATAAATAATTATCCTTTCTCAATACTCGAACTAAGTTAGGTAAATATTTATATAATAATAGAAAATAAATTCATAAAATAACGACAGAGACAAGAAAGATTTATTTGGTTTACAATAAAAGGATTACTAATCTAAGGCAAATGAAGCTCACTATGAAGATCTCTTTTGGGCGGAGTAGCCTCTTACAATGTTGACAACTTACACAGTAGTAGAACAAAAAGAGAACTCGTTTACAAATGTTATTTTTTTAACTATTGAAATCAGAGCTGTATTTATAGCGCTAATCCAAGCGCCTGGAAGGATTCTGGGCATCTAGGAGTGGATAAAATTTTATCCACGATGCAACGGATCGTGACAACTCGGCAAGTGATAAGCTTTGTGGTCCGGGCGCCTAGACTGGCCCGAGCGCCAGGACTTGGTCCGGGTGCCTGGACTGGGCTGAACCATCCCTCAACCAAGGCGCGAGCTTGAGGCGCCTTGGCTAGCCCCGGGGATCCACGCGCCTGGACTAGGTCGGAGCGCCCGGACTAAAGTCATCAAACTTCTTGACTTTTTTTATCCAAGCCCTCGCTCCAGCACCGCTCGTTTGGGTGATTTCGTTCATCCGGAATAGAGCTCATCCGAACTCATTTTTCGGTCTTCTCGAGTAACCTTCCGCTCCGGCTTCTTGTCTCTCGAAAACGCCTCGCGCCTCCTTCTCTTCTGGCAGCGTACTCTTCCGCAACACCTCGTCCCTCGGATACACTGAGTCCGTCGACTCTTTCCCGTGCCGTCCTTCTCGCTACCTACATCTTTCGCTCAACTTCCTATTCTTCTAAGTTTCTGCACACTTAGATACAAGATATTAAAAAATAACAAGACCTAACTTGACTTGATTGATCATATCAAAACTTCCACGGGGTACTTACATGATCAATCAACTAGATCCACTCATTAGTCGAATCTTCCTCTAATTGATTTAGTTCAAGTCTGCCAATAGCTACTTGAGTCAAGTAAAATCTATCATCAATTGACTAAGTCATTATAGCCTTGAGCTCATCTGACCAGACCATTACAGTACAAGTTTATTGATTAATGACTATTTTTGACTTTCCCATTGTAGTATCAATCGACTGACTATAAATTAATCAACTATCCAATCCACTTAGCCACAAAGAGAAACATTCTATGCATTAGCTAATCATCCTATGGCTGACTCCTTAGTTGATTCAAGTCTCTCTAGTCGATTGGACTCAATTTTAGCCAATTGGAACCTACTATGACCATCCTAATGATCGAGTTTTGTGCCTATGTTAGGATCTACTCTCTCAAGAGTGCATTCTCACAACTCTCATAGCTTACAACTAGACTTACCTTCTGCAGCTTGACTTTGCCACCACAGTCATCTCCTCTTAGGTTACTCATCTTTCTTAGATGCATTAAGCCTTCAACTTACTTCAATTGTCATCCTTCACACCTCCTAGAATGTCATGTACTACCTTTCATAGATCTCTATGGACCTTGAGCCACTGAGTTGCTTACTTGATCATGTTACACTCCATGAGTTGCTCCAACACCATCTCAATCCTTTTCATCCTGGAGTCTCTTGGTCATCTCATATAACATTTTACAATATCCAATAACCTCCAAGGTACTAATTTATTATCTTGATCATGCCAAATCATCATCCATACATTCAACCTCATCGAGTCACATGGTCTCCAAACTCTATGGGCGCCCTATTAAGTCACCATACAACGTAACTCAAACATATATATCAAATCTACATGATAGGTCTAACTTAAACCCTTTTCACATGCAATAAAATCTAAGATTAAATCTAACCACTTGAGGTATAATTACACCAACACTTAACATTAAGCAAGGGGAAGTCTTGATTAATCAAGTTTAGCTGGCACTAGATAGATGATAAAATCCCGCCATTTAGCAAAAGGAAGGCTTGGCAAGTCAAGGTTGACTGATGCTAGATAGATGAGGAAGTCCCGGGATGAGATCTCTTAGCAAGATAAGGACTCAACTTTAGAGTTAGTCAATGTCTAGGATCAAGTAGATTGAAGATTGTATTCAATTAAATAATGGTTGAGTCTATTAGGCTATCAATTCAAGCTAGTTTGCAAATATATAAAATATTTTTATTTCCAAGTTAATCAACTAGGTAAGATCAATTAACTAGTGTTCAATTTAGTCATTTGATCATACAACAAACAAAAAAGTAGAACAAAACTATTGATCTAATTAACAGGGATTGACAGGAGCCATCAAATGACTTAGATAATATAATAGATTAGTTGACAAGATGAAAGGATCAGTCAACTTAAGTATTTGTTGAGGAGCTAGGTAGGTGACTAATGGTAAGATTTAGTCGACTCAACTTTCTGACAGATAGAAGGCTGAAGTAGTTATGAGATTAGTAAATTGGGATAAGTTAGTAGTCGACTAATTAGGTGAAAATAATTGGCAGTTGTTGAGAACAAGAAGGCAAACAAAAGGAGATTGTGGCAATGTTTACAAGTAATTGAATGGGAATGAAATCAAGAAATAGCAAGTGAAAGCAAGCAAAGAGAAAAAAAACAGCTCTGTCTTGTATTGCTTATTCATTGTACTAACTCTATTATATTATAGTAAAGATAATTGTGCTTGATCCTGTCTGAACTAGGAGTCAACGGACGCTGGGGATGTGGCGCTCCCTGCTGGATCCTTGAGTGCTCCGGCGAACCTGCAACAAGACCGAGCCGGGGGGGGGGTGTCCCGGCGACGGCCCTCCGACGCTCAAGTCAGGCGAGGAAATAGCAAAGAAGTGGCTTCAGAGATCCAGACGCGCGTACCTCCGGTGAAGAAATGGAGGCCTTATATAGAGCTATCGAAAGAGCCCAGGCACGTCGATCGAAGCAGTCATCTGCTTCAGACCATACCCAAGTATGGGCCTGTCAGAAGAGCATATATGAGGCCATACTGCTACTGTATCCACCTATCCCTGATGTGACGGCGGGAGCTTCCATCGTGCAATCTCGGGTACGGCCTTATCATCAGACGTGCCTTCTCTGACATCCCATATCTCGAGACGAGCGCATAGGCCGCTCGGCTACCTTTGTACCCTCGCCCTTATCTTGGCCGAGCGGACCACCTGCTCGGCCCTTAGGTCCCAGCCGAGCGGACTCCTGCTCGGCCCTTAGGTCCCAGCCGATCGGACTCCTGCTCGGCCCTTAGATCCTCCTGCCTTGGCGTCAGAAACCCAAGCCCATGGATGGGTTATCTATAGCTCCGCTCGGACCATTATCCGCTGGGCCAGCCCTCCCTCCGTCCTTGCCCCCATTCTTACTCTGGATCACTTGCCTTCCCTTCAAGTCTAGTCGAAGGAGGCAGTGAGTCCGACTGACTGGACTATGTGTCCGAGCGGGCGGTCGTCGCCTTTCCGTCGCTTATAGTATCCGTGGGGCCGTTCGGCCCTTCCTCCAAATTCAGCCGTTCGGCTCTTCATTCCGGTTGTCTTGTCGCTCAACATAGATGTTTGCTTGTCTAGATCTTCTCGAAAATCACGCAAATCCTTTTCATTAAGTCGAAGCATGCGCGGTATGGGCGCATTAATTGTGCCTGGCGACAGAGCGCCACGTGGCTCCTCTTGCGCGGCGGTGATGACCCGTACGATGGGACGCTGGTTATTTCGAAACGGACGGCTAGATGATGACTTCGTCTTCCGTGACCTGCATCCAACGGACGAGGCCGACCAGCCTCGTTCGTATAAAGCCCTCGTCTTCGCCTTTTTACGCCGCATTCTCTGTTTTATCGCGAATTTTCAGTCGAAGGTGCCCGCTGCTGCTGCATCATTCCGGCCGTCCCAGCTTTCGCCTCTCGGTGGTCTTCGGCTCTTTGGTGATCCTTTCTGTCTACCTTCCCTCAGTAAGCTTTTCCCCTCCCCTTACAAGGCCCTCCCCACTTGTTCTACCTTCTTTGCTCCCATTCCTTCGATTTCTCGCTGTCTTTTTGCTCCTTCGAGATGGCAAGCTCCTCTGAACCCGCTGTTGGAGTTCAGGGCCCTTGGTACCTGACTATGGAGAGCCGATTTGATGAGGAGGGCGCTCGGCGCCTTGTTCGGACGTACGGGATTCCCGATGACTATGAAATAGTTGTAGCTGACCCGTCTGATCGGCCCCATGACCCGCCGATCGGCACCATTTGTTTCTTTCTGGACCAATTCCAGGGCGGCCTTAGGTTTCCTACCCATCCCTTTATTTTGGAGGTTTGTAATTATTTTCGCATCCCGCTCGGCCAACTTGTGCCGAATTCCTTTAGGCTGCTGAGCGGGGTAGTCGTCCTCTTTAAGCTGCACAGTATCCCTCTCGACCCCAAAATATTCCACTTCTTTTTCTACCCTAAACAATCTGAGCCGGGCACCTTTATCTTCCAAAGTAGAATAGGCTTTAGATTTTTTGATAATATGCCGACCTCCAACAAACACTGGAAGGAGTTTTTCTTCTACATCCGACTTCCCGAGCGGCCAGCCTTCCGCACCAAATGGCAGACCGCTGTGCCGACTCAGCCGGAGCTCGGCAAGTTCAAAAGCAACCCATCCTATCTTCATGCGGCGAACTGGTTATCCGGTCAGCGATACAAGATCGACCAGTTGCTTCTCAAGGGGGTGTTGTATATTTTCGGATTGTCTCCCGTTCGGGCAAACCTCCCCATCCGCATGAGTAAGGATTCTTTACTCTTAGTCTTTTTTGTCTAATTGATTTTAATTTCTTTTATTGCAGCTGAAGTCATGTGGCGCTCCAAGGCCACCGATCATCTGAAGTTGAAGTCCGTGGAAATCGAAGCGGCGACTAAAAGAGAACTCGCCGAGCGGGGTCTTATCCCCAGCCGCCCGGCAGCTACAGGAGAGGGGGGGACACAGTCGGCTCCTGAAACAGAAGTCACCTCAGCCGCTTCAACGGAGGTTGAAGCGGATCCTGTTTCCTCTGCTCCAGCAGAGCTGGGAGTCCCCCAGGCCGGGGACCCCCCACTGGAAGTTCGGCGGAAACGTCGAAGAGACCCCAGCCTTCCGACTCAGAGCGAACCACAAGTGCCGATCGGGGTAGATTCGCCGGACCGCACACCGACGCAGATCGGGACCCCTGTGTCTTCGCCTACCGCACGGCCCTCAGGCTCTCCTCCCCAAACTCGTCGCCGCTTACGTCGGTTGGGCGAAACTTCCACCATGGGGGAGTCCTCGCATCAGGCGGCCGCGACTGAAGAAGCGCCGTCCGGCCATCCGACCATCAAAACTACCCTCCGATTCCCGTCGGAGGAATATTTACTGTCTTCTGATCGGCCATCAAGCCCTGTCCACGAAATAACCCTGACGGGCCCGCTCGCCAAGCTGTTCGAGGACGCTCAGATTCAAGTGGCCCTCATGACGCCCAAGCAGCTCGGCGATAACAACATGCAGCAGGCCACTCAGGTAAATTCATTTTTCTTTCTGTGCTATGCTACCGTCCAGTTCCTCATTTTATTATTTCCCTTACAGCGCTGGGCTGAGCAAATCGCCACTAGCCATCGGCTAGCCGAGCTGGAGGATCTCTTGGAGAAACTCCAAGTGTCAGGGGGTCCATCGGCCGAGCGGGAGAAACAAACCCTCGAGGCCGAACAGAAGAAGTCCGCCGACTTGGCGACAGAGGTGGCTCGACTTGAAGGCCTGGTCAAGACACGCGACGCAGACGTGAAGCGCGCCAGCAGCCGGAAGAGGCGGGCGATTGCTGATCTGGACAAAATGAAAGTTGAAGTCCGAGCCCTAGATCAGCAATCTAAGAACCTGGAAGCCCAACTAGCTGCCGAACGGGAAGGGCGCTCGGCTGAACGCACCAAAGCGGAGGTGGACCTGAAAGTTCTTCAAGATTCGCTGATTTCCGTCCGAGCGGCGCTCAGACAATATAAGGAGGGAGAGTCGAGTCGCCTAGCAGCAGCTCGCCAAGAATACCTCCGCTCGGAGCGGTTTGGCGCAAAATTCGGTGGCAACGTCTCCTCAACTTTCCTCGAGGCGGTCAAGGTCACCATGGCGTACTTGAAGAAGGGTGGCCACCTTCCCGAGGAAATGCACATTCCAGCCTCCGACCTAGCGGCCATGATTGATGATATCCCGGACGCCTTCTTTAATTTTGAAGACCCAGAGTAAGGCGAGTTGTTTCAAGTGCTTTCTGTATTTTATCCGCTCAGCGGATGCAAAAATTTCTGTACGTGCCGTTCGGCCTCCTTATGTTTCTTTGCTTGCATTTTTTGTTTGCCCTTCATTGTCTCGTTTTAGCGTGTTGCTGCATATTCGTAGCATCAGTTGGACTCCCCTAGCTTCCTACTAAACGGTCGATCGGGTTAACCAATTGACTTATTTCCTCAGAATCGTTTAGCGCTCGGCTATAATAATTGCCTTCAGTGAATGCGAAGTGTTGGCAAACCGACGGCCGATCGGGTCAATCAATCTGGTACTTGCGAACAATCATGATCGGTGGGGCTCTCGATCTTTAACGACGGTGCTCGTCGGAGCGATTATTTATAGCCGATCGGCGCGGCTCCCGATGTTTAACGACGGTGCTCGTCGATCTTCCGCTCGGGGATTTATAGACGCCGGCTCGTCTCGATTTTTAACGTCGGTGCTCGACGGCGCGGATATTTATAGCCGGTCGGCGCGGCTCTCGATTTTTAACGTCGGTGCTCGTCGACCTTCCGCTCGGGGATTTATAGACGCCGGCTCGTCTCTCGATTTTTAACGTCGGTGCTCGACGACCTTCCGCTCGGGGATTTATAGACGCCGGCTCGTCTCTCGATTTTTAACGTCGGTGCTCGACGGCGCGGATATTTATAGCCGGTCGGCGCGGCTCTCGATTTTTAACGACGGTGCTCGTCGGCGCGGATATTTATAGCCGGTCGGCGCGGCTCTCGATTTTTAACGACGGTGCTCGTCGGCCTTCCGCTCGGATTATTTATAGACGCCGGCTCGTCTCTCGATTTTTAACGTCGGTGCTCGTCGGCGCGGATATTTATAGCCGGTCGGCGCGGCTCTCGATGTTTAACGACGGTGCTCGTCGGCCTTCCGCTCGGGGATTTATAGACGCCGGCTCGTCTCTCGATTTTTAACGTCGGTGCTCGACGGCGCGGATATTTATAGCCGGTCGGCGCGGCTCTCGATGTTTAACGACGGTGCTCGTCGGCCTTCCGCTCGGGGATTTATAGACGCCGGCTCGTCTCTCGATTTTTAACGTCGGTGCTCGACGGCGCGGATATTTATAGCCGGTCGGCTCTCGATGTTTAACGACGGTGCTCGTCGGCCTTCCGCTCGGGGATTTATAGACGCCGGCTCGTCTCTCGATTTTTAACGTCGGTGCTCGACGGCGCGGATATTTATAGCCGGTCGGCGCGGCTCTCGATGTTTAACGACGGTGCTCGTCGGCCTTCCGCTCGGGGATTTATAGACGCCGGCTCGTCTCTCGATTTTTAACGTCGGTGCTCGACGGCGCGGATATTTATAGCCGGTCGGCGCGGCTCTCGATGTTTAACGACGGTGCTCGTCGGCCTTTAAGGCTAACTCCTTACCAGGTCAAGCGACCTTGGCCTTCATTTCAAGTCTAGCTTGGATAATTACCCCCTGGCCGAACGGCTCAGGGTCCACTTCATCAAGTATCTTGGCTCGGATAATATACCCCCTTTCGAATGGTACGGGGCCTCCGTTTTTAGAGCGCTTGTCGCCAATTTGATCCGTATACCACCGGCCGAGCGGCTCGGGGCCTTCGTTGTCGAGCGCTTGGCTCGGAAAACCATATACCCGGCCGACCGGCTCAGGCCTCCACATCGAGCGCTTGGCTCGTAAATAATCCTCCCCGAGGTAGCCTCGGCTAAAATGTACCTGGCCGAGCGGCTCAGGCCTTCGCTCCAGGTAATAACTAACGATGCTTATATTCTATACGCAGCCCGGCCGAACGGCCTGGGGTCTTCGGGTCACGATGATAATGCCTTATATTCGCTCTTTTGACTTTTCATCTCTGCATTTCAAGTATTTGGTCGAAAAATGAAATACACGGTGATTTACAGTGATACACCTTTCACCCCGCCCGGTAAGGCTGGAGGTGGTTCGCGCTCCACGGCCTATCTAGCTGCCGTCCGTCCTCCTCCATAATACTCGCCCGAGCGGAGCTTTTCGATGACTTTGAACGCGCCTGCCCATCGAGCTTCACCCTTGACGACCTCTCCACCCGGCTTGCCTTTCTTCCAGCCTAGATCGCCGAATTGGAACGATCTGGGAATTACGCGCCGGTTGTAGTTTTGCTTCATCCGCTGACGGTATGCCATCAGCCGAACAGACGCCTTTGCCCTCTCTTCTTCTACCAAGTCCACTCCATGTTTCTTCGTTCGGCGTTGTCATCATCATAGCTCTGGATGACTCAACGCCGACTTCGACCGGTATGACAACCTCACCGCCATATACCAAATGGAAGCTGTGACTCATCCCTTCTTTTGGCGTCGTTCGGATGGCCCACAAGACGCCGGCACTTCATCCGCCAACTCCTCCCAAATGGTCGAGCCGAGCGAAGAATTTCCCAATGGCGACTTGACCGTTGCTCTGAGGATAGGCCGCGGACGTGAAATGTTGCTCAATGCCGTAGCTTTTGCACCAATCCTCTAACATTTTCCTTGTGAACTGCCGCCCGTTGTCGGACACTAGTCGGCGAGGGATACCGAACCGACAAATGATGTGTTGCTAGATGAATTTTTTAACCATTTGTTCGGTGATCTTTGCCAGCGGCTCGGCCTCCACCCACTTGGAGAAATAGTCCACTGCCACTAGTAAAAATTTCCTTTGCCCGGTCGCCATCGGAAATGAACCCACAATATCCATTCCCCATTGATCGAACGAGCATGAAATGGTTGATGCCTTCATCTCCTCTGCCGGTCGGTGGGAGAAGTTGTGATACTTCTGGCATGAAAGGCATGTAGATACTGTCCAAGCGGCATCTGTTTGTAAAGTTGGCCAAAAGTATCCGGCCAAGAGGATCTTCTTGGCCAATGAGCGTCCGCCCGGATGACCCCCGCATGATCCTTGATGTACTTCCTGGAGGATGTAAGCTGCGTCCTCCGAGCTTACACATTTCAGCAAAGGGCGCGAGAAAGCTTTCTTGTAAAGCTGATCTCCGATGAGTGTAAACCGACCGGCTCTTCTTCTGAGGAGCCGGGCTGCATATTCATCGGACGGTGTGGTGCCCGAACGGAGGAATTCTATAATAGGTGTCCTCCAATCACTTGGAAACGCGAGGCCTTGCATCCGGTCGACATGCGCCACCAGCAGCGTTTTTTCAATTGGTTGCTGAATGGCGACCGGCGTTATTGAGCTCGCGAGTTTGGCTAACTCGTCGGCCGCCTGGTTCTCCGTTCGTGGGATCTTCTGAATAAGCACCTCTCGGAAAGTAGCTTGGAGTTTTTCAAAGGCCTCAGCGTAGAGTTTGAGCCGAACACAGTTGATTTCAAAGGTGCCGGAAAGTTGCTGAGCGGCCAACTGTGAATCAGAATAGAGTGTCACCCGGCCCGCTCCCACATGCCGTGCTGCCTGCAGTCCGGCTATGAGGGCCTCATACTCTGCTTCATTGTTAGTAGCTTTGTAATCTAGCCGGACGGATAGGTGCATCTTTTCTTCCTGAGGTGAGAGTAGTAATATTCCGATCCCGCTTCCGAGTCGAGTGGAAGACCCATCCACATATATCCTCCACAGAGCTTCCGGCTCTGGCCTCTGCACTTCGGTCACAAAATCAGCCAAGGATTGGGCTTTAATCGCCGAGCGGGGCTGATATTGGATGTCAAATTCACTTAATTCTGTCGTCCACTTGATAAGCCGTCCGGACGCTTCTGGATTCAACAACACTCTTCCGAGTGGACTGTTCGTCCGGACAATAATGGTGTGAGCCAAGAAATACGGTCGAAGGCGCCGAGCGGCTAGAACCAAAGCAAAGGCCAACTTCTCGAGCCCGGTGTAACGAGATTCAGCATCTTTTAAAATGTGGCTTAGAAAATACACCGGCTGTTCTTCGCCGTTCGCTCTCACAAGTGCTGAGCCTACAGCATGCTCAGTTGACGACAGATACATATAAAGTGACTCACCCCCGACCGGCTTGGCTAACACTGGCAGAGAATTCAGATATGTCTTCAACTCCTCAAATGCTCGGTCACATTCTTCATCCCACTGGAACTTAGTGGCCTTGCGCAAGATCTTGAAGAATGGCAGGCTCCGGTCGGCGGTTCTGGAGATGAATCTGGATAAAGCAGTTATCCGACCGGTCAACCTTTGCACTTCTCTTGTATTTCTTGGGGGCGGCATGTCTTGCAGTGCTTTAACCTTGCTGGGATTTGCTTCGATTCCCCGCTCGGTCACTATGTACCCCAAGAAACGCCCTCCTTTGGCTCCGAACAGGCACTTTTGGGGATTTAGCTTGACTCCATATTTACGCAGCGTTCGAAAGGTTTCTTCCATATCCTTGAAAAGATCGGCCGCTCGGACGGATTTGATAAGAATGTCGTCCACATAAACTTCCAGATTCCGCCCGATCTTCTCCTTGAACACCTTGTTCATCAAGCGTTGATAGGTGGCACCGACATTCTTCAATCCGAACGGCATCACATTGTAACAATATGTGCCGTCGGCCGTTACTCTTTGATGAGCGGACTTGATGATATCCTTGGTAGGCGTCAAGCATGCAAATTAATTCGTAGAGTCCACCAGCTGATCTATCCGGGGAGGATAAAAATCCTTGGGGCATGCCTTGTTTAAATCTCGAAAGTCGATCACAGACCCTCCACTTGCCGCCCGGCTTGGAGACCAAGACTATGTTGGCCAACCGGGAACTGCACCTCGCGTATGTGGCCGGCCTTGAGTTTTTCCACCTCCTTGGGATAATGGCATTACGCTCATTGAAGTCCCTTTTTCTCCGCTTTGGTAGGCGTCCGGTCGGACATGCAATTCATGCTGTGCTAGGCTTGGCGAAATTCCGGGTAACTCATGTGTCGACCAGACGAAGACATCATGATTTCGTTGGAGGCATTGAATCAACTTCTCCTTCTGTTCTTTCCCCGGATCGAGGCGATAAAAGTCTCCGATCGGGTCGGATGGATCTGGACTTCCTCCTTTTCATCATAAATTAAAGCAGGAGGTTTCTCGGTTATGGCGTGTACCTCAATTCGGGGCGCCTTCCGAGCGGAACAAGCTTCTGCTCGGATCATCTCTATATAGCACCGCCGAGCTGCTAGCTGATCCCCCCGCACTTCTCCTACTTTGTCCTCCACGGGGAACTTTATCTTCTGGTGGAAGGTTGAGACCACCGCTCGGAATTCGTCGAGCGCCGGTCGTCCCAAAATGACGTTGTAGGATGAGGGAAAGTCGACCACCACGAAGTTTATTGTCCTGGTCCTCCTGAGCGGCTCTTCTCCCAGCGAGGTAGCCAGCCGGATTTGTCCGACCGGCTGAACTTCATTGCCCGTAAACCCGTAGAGCGGGGTCGCCATGGGCAGCAGCTCGGCTCGATCAATTTGCAGTTGATCGAACGCCTTCTTGAATATGATGTTGACCGAGCTACCTGTGTCAACAAATATGCGGTGAATGGTGTAATTTGCTATTACCGCTTTAATGAGCAGTGCGTCGTCATGGGGCACTTCTACTCCTTCTAAGTCCCCGGGTCCGAAAGTGATTTCCGGTCCACTTGCCCGCTCTTGGCTGCAGCCGACCGCGTGGATCTGCAGCTGCCGGACACCCGCCTTTCTGGCTCGGTTGGAGTCTCCTCCGGTCGGCCCGCCAGCGATGACATTGATCTCGCCTCGGGAAGTGTTGCTTTTATTTTCTTCTTCACGAGCGGATGGTCGGGATCGTTCTCTGGACGCTCGGCGATTCTCTTGCCTGGGTGAGCGATGCCGATCGGGAGTCTGTTGCCTTGGCCTATTAACTCGAGTCCGATCGGCTTCCCGAATTCTTTGTCGCCGATCGGCTGAGGGAGATCGCCGTCCGGCATTCCGCGACACAGGATGAGCCACGAAGGGAAGACTTCGACAATCCCTGGTGTAGTGCGTATCCGTCTGGTGGAAGGAGCAGAATATCGGGGTCCATTTCTTCTTTGGCTTGCTTCGAGCGGCAGCTACTTCTTGTACCTGGGACCTTACACGAGGGGATCAGATTGCTTCTGCCCTCGGTCCTCTAGGTGGCTGCTGAGCGGCGTGCTGTTTCCGCTCGGCATGAACAGGTGCCCGCTCTGTTGGAGTTTCCTTTTTCCGGGCGGCTTGCGCTTCTTCCACGTTAATGTACTCGTTGGCCCGATGTAGCATGTGATCATAATCTCGGGGCGGCTTGCGGATGAGCGATCGGAAGAAGTCGCCATCCACTAGGCCTTGTGTGAAGGCATTCATCATGGTCTCTGATGTGGCCGTTGGAATATCCATCGCCACTTGGTTGAATCGTTGGATGTAAGCACGAAGCGATTCTCTCGGCTCTTGCTTGATGGCGAACAAGCTGACACTTGTCTTCTGATAACGCCGACTGCTAGCGAAGTGGTGGAGGAAGGCCGTTCGGAAGTCCTTGAAGCTAGTGATAGATCCGTCCGGCAGCCTCCGAAACCACCGTTGAGCCGATCCCGAGAGAGTTGTAAGGAAGACGCGGCACTTTACTCCATCTGTATACTGATGGAGTGTAGCTGTGTTATCAAACTTACCCAGATGATCATCTGGGTCCGTTGTTCCGTTGTACTCTCCGATCGTCGGAGGCACGTAATGCTTGGGCAAAGGGTCTCGTAGAATGGCCTCCGAGAATTGGCGATTGATCCGCTCGGGAGATGAATCTGCTCGGGGAGCTTTCCCCTTTCTGGCGTCTCGCCTGGGCATTTCGTCAGAAGATCCCCTGTCTTTCCGAGCTGGTACGGTTTCAGGGGTGCGGAATAAGGCCCGATGAAACGCCACGGTGGCTTGAGGTGCTTCCGCTCGGCCACCCGACGCAGATGTTGCTTGTTGCTCCTGCCGCTCGCTTTTTCTTTTAGCTCCACAAGTTTGGCGGCCCTCATCGACCAGAGCGTCCAACTCTTCTTGTGAGAGTGCCACATTGTGTACCCTTCCACCTCGTCCATTGTCTTCCGCTCGGATGCAGTGCGTTCCCACGACGGCGCCAATTTGATCCTTTCTGAACTAGGAGGAAGCTGGGGACGTGGCGCTCCTCTGGATCCTTGAGTGCTCGGCGAACTCGCAATAAAGGACCGAGCGGGGGTGTCCGGCGGCGGCCTCCGACGCTCAAGTCGGCGAGGAAATAGCAAAAGTGGCTTCAGAGATCCAGACGACCTCCGGTGAAGAAATGGAGGCCTTATATAGAGCTATCGAAAGAGCCCAGGCACGTCGATCGAAGCAATCATCTGCTTCAGACCATACCCAAGTATGGGCCTGTCAGAAGAGCATATATGAGGCCATACTGCTACTGTATCCACCTATCCCTGATGTGACGGCGGGAGCTTCCATCGTGCAATCTCGGGTACGGCCTTATCATCAGACGTGCCTTCTCTGACATCCCATATCTCGAGACGAGCGCATAGGCCGCTCGGCTACCTTTGTACCCTCGCCCTTATCTTGGCCGAGCGGACCACCTGCTCGGCCCTTAGGTCCCAGCCGAGCGGACTCCTGCTCGGCCCTTAGGTCCCAGCCGATCGGACTCCTGCTCGGCCCTTAGATCCTCCTGCCTTGGCGTCAGAAACCCAAGCCCATGGATGAGTTATCTATAGCTTCGCTCGGACCATTATCCGCTGGGCCAGCCCTCCCTCCGTCCTTAGGCTGGGACCCTTCGGAGGGCGGGCCCCCCATTCTTACCGCTGGATCAGTGCTCATCCAGGTATCCTTCATAATCCGTCCTCAAATGTACTAACTCTATTATAGCTAGGAGCATACAAATGGTGATTTCGTGATAGACTATTTACCCCCTTAGCCTCACTATATATCTAACAAAATATTGTGGACTTTTTGAGAGGTGGCTCAATTAAACTCTATTGTTAGTGCTTATTGTTTTCTTGTCGTACATTTCTAATTTTTCAATTGCACTTATACATTTGGTTTTACAAGATAAATGTTTTGAATTCACCCATCCCTCCTCTAGCCATCATGTCACTCTTCCAATGATCTTATCAAAAGTTTATTCTCATAAACCTCAAGATAGCTTATTAATTCCATCATTGATAAAATATTTAAATTATTTTCCCTCAATTACAACAATAGTAAAGTCATACTTTCCAGTGACTCTAATTAGATTTGCTGACACGTCATTTTTATAATGTTCTTTTACATCTCATTACCTAGCCCCCTTCAATTTTTTTAATTATCTTCCAAGTGTCTAGAGTTTAATATGGTGATGCATTGTGCTTGTTCTTTGAAATTCTTCACTAAAAAAAATAGTATTATCGACGGAAATATCCGTCGGTATTCCATCGGTACATACCCATATCGATGGACTTTTGACGGAATAATTTCCGTCGATAAAATATCCGACGACCCAAGATTACCAACTGAAATCGTAATTCCGTCGGTAATATATACCGACGGAATTAAATTTCCGTCAGCATATTTACCGACGGATATTAAATTCCGTTGGTATAGTTGGTAAATAACACTTTTACCAAATGGAAGAAATCTCCCGACGGAATCTACTGTTCCGTCGGGAAAATTGCAAATATATCGACGAAATCAAAGTTTCCGTCGGTAATCATCGACAGAACTAGCTAGTTCTGTCTGTAATCTATCAAAAATGTAGGTTCGATAATTTCCGACGGAACTCCGTTCCGTCGGTATTCCGATGGGAAATAAAAAAAAAATCACAGATTCATTTCGTTTACACGCTATTCCCATATACATTTTCCAAATATATAAACAAACCATCACCATCGATGGCATCATACAATCCACATAACAAATACAATCCACAACAAATATAATCTACACACACACACATATATATATATATCATATGACAATATAATCACACACGAATAAAATCCATAAAAAAAACATATTCCATACAATCCATAGCTAACCAAATCTATAGAATATATATTCCACACATATTGATATCTAAAGTCAAGTTTACATAATACATACCGAACTAGAATGTACTCTAAATAATACAAGAACACGAAATCATAAAGAAAATTCTGTAAAAAGGTAAATACAAAATGATGTATAAATAAACAGTTTACATATATATGTATAATGAATTTTATATGAAATGATACCTGAACAAAAATGAGCAAATGATGTAGTGAAGAGCCAATATGTAAATAGGACTGAACGTGACTCCTGAAACATATAGTAATAAAATCTTTAAAAATAAACATGTTATAATATCAAAACAGGCTCACATTCTATATAATAAATAAATAACTAAAGTGTAGTTGAAAAACCCTAAAAAAAGCTAATGATCACCGTCTGATAGATCTTGAGTCTCCTGTGACTCAGAACCCTGTGATGCCTAGGTGAAAGAAGCCACGATCGCGGGCATTTGGGCCATGAGATCTTCATTACTCTTGTCACGTTCAGCTCTTTTCTTCTCCTCATCAGCTCTCCACTGATCCATATCAGCCATCCTCTGATCCATTGATTTCAGTTGAGAACGCAGTTCTTGATTTTCACCTCTTAAAGACTGCATCTCACTAGAAGAAGAGGAACTAGCATGACCTACTGGATTCCTCAAACGATCAAATGCTACTATGGCCTGAGAGCCAAGGCCGTAGAGGGTGGAGTTTTTTGTCCTTCCACCGACAACATTATAATAAATCTCATTTAGATCGTCGGTGGATAAAGACTGTGACTCTCCACCCTCTGCTGATAGCTAAGATACCTGAGCCACCCTTTCTGTCATTTGTTGCTGGATAAAAAATAATATAATATCCAATTTGATCTGTATTACTAAATACTAATCAAGATAGAAATGAACAAATGTAATAAAGTTAATAATCTTACATATAGAGTTCAAGATCGAGAATCAACAAATGACCCATCCTTCTTCTTGTGGGTCTTGAGAAAAATCTCTATACATGTAGGCTGTCGGGCAAGCTCACGTTCCTACATTCAAAAAATTCAGGAAAAAATTAGTATGCTCAACAATACAAGGTTTAATAAATACAAAATTTGTTACAAAGTATAATTTTAAATTATACTCACCAAATCCATGGTATGCTCAACAATAGATTTGGATCCTGACGTATGCCGAGCGGTTCCGGTGCTCGGGCCATCTGGCTCTGTATTCCTATTTGCTTTTACCTTTTCGGCATTTGCTTGCCACCTTTCTGCAGCCCAGGTGGTCGTCCATGCACTCCATATCGCCTCCGAAACATACCCAGGCCTAGTACCCTTCTTTCTCATGTAATACATATGATCTTTGTAGTGTCACGCCCTGGGGGAGTCCCTGTCCAAAGAAATTTCGGCAGCACCTCCCCTGTACAGCTGATAATCTAAAACTTCTACAATGCCCTCCAGGGCCACATATACATCGGCCAACATGGTCGGAACAATAATAATAATATAATGCAATCACCACACAGTTAATAATTAACAAACTAGAACAGTGATAAGAAGACTCAAAAACAACCTACTCAACTACACTCATAAAGCACAAAACTGATGTCCTACTCCACTACACCCATAAAGCTCAAATCCGACGATAAAATCAACTCACCTCTTCTGCCGTCTAGGCAGGCATGCAGTAAGACAAATCCGAATGAAAGTCATCGACAATATCCATATAGTAAACTAATACAAGTCCAAATTATCAAAACAGAACAAGTCTAAACAAGAAAAACTAAAAGATCAACACACGTCCTTGTGGACTGCAGGGGACTAGCGACTGGAACTCTCCGGACAGCATCAACCTGAAAATAACAACGGAGGAGGGTGTGAGTCCAACACTCAGCGGGTATCAACTGATATGCATAATAAAGAAAATAACAACCAACACTAATCATGCGTACAGTCTCCTGATACAAGAAGGATAAATGCAACTGAATAAAGCAGGAGAAAACTGTACTAACCAGGACCAGGGTATAAGTACAACAGGGTCGTCAGACCGAGAGTGTCATAAATCCTGTATGCATGTCAATCATATGCATCCATATAAATGCAGCAAATAAATGCAGCAAACACAAGTAATAAATGCATCATGCATATGATGTCAATGTCATGGTCACCCCTGATGTCAGTCAACCATCTCACACACAATGGTGAGACCGAGTGGGTAGGGCTGTGACAACCGTACACTCTGCTGTTACTGCTCCTGATGCATGACTGGGTGGACGGGATGCTGTCGGACTACACCTATCCTCCTACCCCAAATCATAAATGGGGGAGCGCAATGCTCTCATCTCCCGGTACACGATGACGGGGAGGAATCTCTGCCGACTACCACGCTGCGTCACACTACCCATGAGCGGACCAACGGAGCCAAACAAAGTCCAACTGCCTGCCGGCTACCACGCTGCTACACTAAACCAGCGGAGCCAAATAGAGCGGAACTGTCTGCCGGCTACTACGCTGAGTCACCAGACCAACGGAGACAAACAGCAGAACTGTCACACACCTGTCTGATCTACCACTAACCCATGAGTGGTGGTGTGTACAGATACATGTAACTGGCGATGTGCTTGACAATAATGGAGTAGACTATTGCACAGCATGCAATCATGCGAGATGATGCATGACACTAAACATGGCAATATCTTGAACAACATAGCAATATCTATATATAAATATAAAATGTGTACCATAGGACAATGAACCAAATCAAAGGTACACAAATCAAATAAGGTATAAAAAACCCTAGGTCCTGAACATAATATATAACATGATTGTGTCACTACCCCTATAATTATGTATAATCAGATAAGTACTAACATGATGTGCATAACAAATAAACAAACAAGCATGTAACAAATCAGGTAGTGATCAATCGAAGCAAATAAAAAAAATACAATTGTTGCTATTTGTTAAAAACATTACTATGCATATCAAATGACATAAAGTCAAAGTACCCGCCTCCAAAAGAAAGGATCATATCCAAAATAAATCCCTCGTCGAGACACCGTCTCGAGTCACAGTCCTGTGTCACCAATATAAATATATTTTATTTAGCTACAATTCTCATAAACAGCTAAATAAAAAATCTCTTACACTAAATTAGGGACAAATCCTAATTAACACAATAACATAAACCTAATCCACAATCCAACTCATACCAAATTCAATATATATACCTGATCTACAAAACAAAATCTCACTTGTTGAAACACTTACACTGATCGGATCAAAGATGGATATCAAGGAAACAACTAGGCGTTCCGTGCTGTGGTGGTCGGAATCCAACAACTCCACATCACTGTCCACTGCCAATTGGACAACAAATTCCAGATCTAACAAATTGGAAATCCTTATAGTAGCATACCACATCACACAATCCTGGTAGAACAAACCCTCAGTGCTGGAATCAAAGGGATCAAGAAGAAGATCAAGACTAGGGCTCGACAGAACCTGGTGGCCGGTGACAGTGAGGATAGGTGGCTGCGGCGGTGGAGAACTAGGGCACTACTAGGCCCATCGATGGTGCGACATCACCTGGTGATCAGCAACCAGTGTCGAGGCATGAGGTTGGCAGAGGGGTGACCGTCTGCCGTCGCTAGGGCAGAGGGAAGGAGAGTCGGGCGACTGTGAACCAACCTAGGGCACGAGAAAATCGGCTGACTCGGCTGCAGTGGCTTAGTGTCCCACGAGAGGGGCGGCGCTAGAGGAGGAAAGGATCAAGAGGGTGGCTCGACCGGCAGTGGCTCGCGCTCACCGACGCTTGGGCAGGGACGGAGGAGAAGAGAAGGGCGGCGTCGGTAAGAAGGGGTCGACGGCGTGGGGGAAGAAATACGAAGGAGAAGAGAAGTGTCGGCCTCTCTTTAGTCCCGGCTTTATGTATGCGGGAGGAGAAGAAACTGCCGCGGTTAGGGCACATGGTGGTTCGGCGGGGAAAGAAGAGGGGCACGCGGGTTCAGCAAGGAAGGGAAGAAAGAAAAGAAAATAAAATAAAAGAGAAAGAAATTAAGAAAATAAACATTTCCTCGCTTAAATGGGTAGCCTAAACAGGCTTTCCCGGGACCAGTTTTCATCCCCATAAACTCGTCCATACGAGCTCCGAAAAATTCCCAAAAAATTTCTAAAAATCTCGAAAAATTTTCATATGATTATTCGCCGTTTTTTCGATATTTTACATATAGAGTTTGACAAAATAAGTATTCCATGTAACTTTAAATTGTTCTTCTTGCCCATCCACCCATGTATATCTTTTCTGTAATTATAAGTTAAACATTTAGTTTAAATGATAACTATATTATAGAATGTCAAATATATTAAATTTACTTACCACAAATTTATTATAATAAAATAACTTCATATCCTGGTCTACATGCCTCCATGTAGTACCAGACGCGTTAACTCGTTCCTTGAATTTTACAGTGATATATGTGGCAACTCTGTGCCCATCTGGAGTGAACATGCACAAAATAATATGAAGTTATGAGAAATATATTATAACTAAAGTTATATATAAACTTGAATTAATAGTACAAAATACTTACGAGTCCCCGATAACGGTAAAGACCTTGTAGCCATGGGGTGCCACAGGCTGTTGCTCTGCCATAATGATATCTGCAAAATAACATTGCAACACATCATAATAAGGTCTAAAAACCTGATAATATAAATACAAAATAATATGGAAATATTACTTACTGATGGAAATAATAATGTTAATATTTAATCATCATTAATATCTGACTAATCAAAATTAACAATTTCTATGTTATCATTGCTAGATGAGCTTAGTTCAACTTCATCTTCACTATTGGGCATCTCCCCATCATCTATCTCTTCGTAAATGTCATTAGCATCTATAAGTAATTGAGAAATAGATTGATGTTGTAAATCAACTGAATGTCTCTCCACTTCATCATTCTGAAATGCATCATGATTTTGAGCAGTGATTGTATTCAGCATCTCTATGGTCGAGCGAGACTTGATTCGATTAACAGACAACCATTCACTAGATCTTCTTCTCTTCGTAGGGTATTCAAGTTAGAAAACTTGACCCGCTTGTATTCCGAAAATAAAAGGCTCAAACTTGTTGAATCTTTTATTTGCATTAACCTTAACTAAATTATAATTTGGATGAATTCTAGTACCTATTCTTGGGGTCGAATCATACCATTAATATTTGAACAACACACACCTCTTTATTGGTAATGCAGGATATTCAATCTCTATGATTTCGTCAAGTTTACCATAGTAATCAAACTTAGTGTTATTGTTGTCCATAGATCCTTTGACGCAAACACCAGAATTATAAGTTAATCTCCGTGAATCTCATTGTGCCACGTGGAATTTAAGGTCATTAACATAGTAACCAGAATACACCTTTATTTTAAGAAGGGGTCCTGATGCAATATTCATTATCCTATCATCTTACACATTTGATATTCTACGGTCTTTCACCTATAAAAATAAGTAACATATATCTTAGTACACTTCTTAATAAACATGAACTCAAAAATTTCACAAATTTTCTTACATATATTTGAAACCACAATACAAATTCAGTCTCTAACTTTGTAGCTACCTCACTTGCACAAATTGATGGGTTTTGTCGATATAATTGTTGTTCGTACAAGCTAAGAAAAAAAGTAATTATATTAAAATTGGGATATCAAGCAAAATAATTAAACGGAGGATAAATGTTTGATTTAAGAAGTTTACTTACTTTATGTATGGTTTGACCTCTTCACAATTTAAGAGTATATATGTTCTTGCAGCATGAGATTCTTCCTCGGTTAACCATCTAGAAAGCGATGCACCCATTAAATTATCGGGAAACTTAAAAATAGAAAGCATCAATGGATCTATCGGCTGACAAGCATCATTAGAATTTCTAGGACATTTGCGATGTCTTGTTTGCACACTATCAACAAAATAATAGGAGTAGAAAGAAGATGCTTTTTCAACTAGATAAGCATTGCATATTGACCCTTCAACTCTTGCTTTGTTACCAACATTATTTTTTAATTTCCTCAAAAATCATTCAAATGGATACATCCATCTATACTGCACAGGACCTGCTATTTGTGTCTCGTATGGTAAATGTACTAGTAGATATTCTATTGAATAAAAACTTGGTAGAAATATGCGCTCCAGTTTACATAATATGAGAGGAATGTTTGTTTCTAGCCGAAGCATATCATCCATCGTAATACACCTTGCTGTCAAATCTCTAAAAAATAGACTCAATTCAGTGAGTGCTTGCCAAATATTTTGAAGAAGTAAGTCATGGAAAACTACTGGAATAAGTCTGTGCATAAATACATAACAGTCATGACTTTTCATTTCAAACATCTTTAATCTATTCATATCCACGCATCGAGCCATATTTGAGGCATAACCATCTGGAAATTTAATTTCTTTCAACCAATTACATAAATCTTGCTTGCCATCTTTGTCCAATGTATAACAAGCCTTTGGAAATCTATTAGTTATTTCATCTTAATGCAACTCTGGTCTATTGACTAGTTCTTTTAATTCCTCGCGTGATTTTGCAGTGTCTTTAGTTCTTCCAGGCACATTCATCATAGTGTTAAAGATATTATAGAAGAAATTTTTCTCAATATGCATAACATCTAAATTATGTCGAATAAGCAGATACTTCCAATACGGTAACTCCTAAAAAATACTCCATTTCTTCCAACCACACTTGCACATCCTAACAATATATTTATTTATCTCATCAGAACCAGATTGAGATACTGGTAGAAATCCATAACTATCAGTTATCTCAATGATTTGTTCACCTGAAGCATGGAGTGGAGGGGGTTTTCTGACTACAATATTTTTTAGGAAAATTTTCTTATTTCGCCTAAGAGAGTGATCAAGTGGTAAAAATTTACGGTGATTATCAAACCAAGATACCTTCCCACTATAAGGTAATGAAAATGCATCAGAATCAGTCATGTAGTGTGGACATGCTAATTTACCAGCCGTGCTCCAACCCGACAACATTGAGTATGCTGGAAAATCACCGATCGTTCATAATAATGCAGCATGTAATCTAAAATTACTTTTACTTGCAACATCATAAATCACCGACCCTACATTCCATAATTTATTTAACTCGACAATCAGAGGTTGTCAGAAAACATCTATCTTCTCTTTAGGATTGGTTGGACCAGGAATAAGTACTGTAAGGAACATAAATTCATTTTTCATATACATCCATGATGATAAATTGTATGGTGTCAATATAACCGGCCAAGATGAATATTGTTGCCCTGACTATCCAAATGGCTGAAATCCATCTGTAGAAAGTCTCAATCTCACATTACGTGGTTCCATTGCAAAAGAAGGAAATGTAACATCTAGATGTTTCCATGCAGGTGAATTAGAAGGATGACACATTATACCTCCATCGTGCTCATGCTCATGATGCCACATCATATGACAAGCTGTAGCAGCAGATGCATACAAACGTTGAAGTCTAGTAGTTAATGGAAAATAATACATCACTTTCCAAGCAATTTTTTTTTCTTCTGCCCTGGTATGCGAGTACCATGCTTATAACGAGGGTGTGTACAGATTTTGCATTCACGCAGATCATTGTCTTCATTCCAAAATATCATGCAGTTATTTATACAACAATCAATCTTCTCCACAGGCAAACCTAAACCTCTGATCAATTTTTTTATACTGTAAAAATTATCCATCATTATATTATCAGCAAGAAGCAATTCTGACATTAACTGACAAATGTCATCGTAACATCTTTATGAAAAATGATGTTCTGCTTTCATATTTAATAACTTTGCAGTAGCTGATAATTGAGAATGACCAGAGGGAATATCTTTCCACATTTCTCTTTCACTAGCCTTTAACATTTCATATAGTTGCTGATATTCAGGTGTTGGTGTTTCATCTATATTGGAATAATCAACTGCAGCATTCATCGCATCATGAACCATTGATTGCATTGCAATATCAATATTAGTTGATGTTTCAGGAGCGGTAACAGTTGTCCTAGATGGCGAACCACCAGAAGGTCCAATTGGTTCATATAAATAAGGCTCTTCGTGACAGTATCAATTGTAGTAATTTAACACAAAACTATTTCTACATATATGCATTTTTACAGTATCCTCATCATGGAAAGCTCTATTTTGACATTTTTTATGATTGCATGGACACCGTAACTCAACACCATTCATATATTCAGGGTGACTTTTAGCAAAGATCACAAACTGTTCAACTTCAGCAATAAAATCATCTCTGATAAATTCTTTTTCTAATCGATTGTACATCCAAGCTTTGTTCATAGACATTTTCACCTAAAACTAATATATTGAGAACTAGAAATTAACATAGATTAACATACTAACACAAAACAAACAAACGAACTATATTATGTTATAGATTAACATACTAACATAACATATTTCTAAATTGAACCATGTTAAATGACATACAGTATAATTTAGTAAATTTTACCTGAAAATGTGTAGGTCAACTAGAGAAGAGCAGCAAATGCTACCTGTTTACAAAATAAAAATAATTTAGCTCAAGAATTATGACAAAAATAAATGACAAGTTGCTCGTGGCAACAAGCACAACCTGCCGATGGGCGACATAGCTGAATCAGGCCCACGATGGACGGGCATAGCCGCCAACAGCCAGCTGCTGGCAGGGACAACAGTCAGCTGGCGGCTGGCACAGCAACCAACAGCCAGCTGCCGGCCAGCACAGCCGCCAACAACCAGCTGGTGCCCGACAACGGCCGACAGAGCCACCAGAAGCCAGCCGGCGGCCGACAACGGTCGACACAGCCGCAGGCGGCCGCTGGTGGGCGCTGGCGGCCGCTGGTGGGCGCTGGCGGCCGATGGTGGGCGCTGGCAGGTGCAGAAGCCCACTGGTGGGCGAAGAAGCCTGCCGCCGGCCGTCGCTTGTGGGCGCAGGCCGGCGGCAACTACCGATCGTAAGAAAACAAAAAAAAAAATTGGAGAAAGGAAAACTCACCTGCAATCGAGATTGGGGAAAACGGAGGAAGTCGGTTGCGCGCGTGAGGGAAAGAGCGAAGGGGTAGCGTATTTTTAGGGAGCGTTATCGACGGAAATAAAATTCCGTCGGTAAATCTTAATTTTACCGACGGAATGAATGATTCCGTTGGTAAAATCCTTGATTTATCGAGGGCAATTTTTTTTTTTCGTCAGTAACATTAGGGTTTACCGACGGAATGAATGATTCCATCGGTAAATCTTAATTTTACCGATGGAATCAAAATTCCGTCGGTATGACCTTCAGTAATACTGTTTTTTTTAGTGCTTGTTGTGAGACTACTCATGAAACCTTAGTGCATATAGTTTTTATAATCCTTATAAAAATAGCGTTCACTACAAAAATACGGTCATTTAGGGACAAATTTTGCAACTAATTTTAGAAAAAAATTCGTTGGAAATTGGATTTGGGACGAAAATTGCGACAAAAAAAAATCGTTGCAAATATGCCGTCGCAAAAATTTGCGACGAAAAATTATAATTTCGTTGGAAATTTTGCAACAAAATCAATATTCATTGCAAAATTCGTTGGAAATTTTGCAACGAAATCAAAATTCGTTCCAAAATTTGTTGGAAATTTGCAACAAAAATAAATATTTGTTGGAAATGTCAAAAGAAAAAATCTCTAAGGAACCCCAAATTTGTCGCAAATTAGCAATGAAAAAACGTATTCGTTGCAAATAGATTTGCGACGAATAACTATTTGTTGGAAAATTTACAAAATATAATATTTCCAACGAAAATGTGGATTCGTTGGAAATTTCCAACGAAAATACATTTACGTTGGAAATTTCCAACGAAAATACATATTTGTTGGAAATTTCCAACGAAACCACATTTTCGTTGGAAATTTCCAACAAATCCACTTTTTTGTTGGAAATTTCCAACGAATATGAATTTCGTTGAAAATTTCCAATGAAAAATGGTATTCGTTGGAAATTTCCAATGAAATTCGTATTCGTTGAAAATTTCCAACGAAAAATTGTGTTCGTCGGAAATATCCAACAAAATTCATATTCGTTGGAAATTTCCAACAAAAAATTGTGTTTGTTGGAAATTTCCAACGATTCCATATTTCGTTGGAAATTTCCAACGAAAATACATTTTTCGTTGCAGCATTCCAATAAATACGATATTTCCAACGAATCCAATTTCGTTGCAAAATTCGTCCCAAAATAAAAAAAAAATATATCCAGACCCATCTTTTTTCAATATTTTTTCCTATTACAATTTTTTTTAAAACAAATTCAACATATATATAATACACCACTAAAACACAATAACACAAATATAAACAAAAAATCAACCAACATATTAATGTACAACAAAATAAATACAAATATCAATAATATAAACTCAAACACATACATCATTAAAACATGTTCCATACACAACCTAAACTAAGAGCATAAAACTAACAATACAACATGAAAAAGTTACAATAAAACTAACGATACAACACACATCATCATCCAACAATACAAACTACAATAATATACAACTACAACTAATACCCTAAACCAAACACTATAATAAAGTTACAAGAAATATGTCATAGTATCAAAATTCCAATGTCATACATAAACATGAAAAAGGTAGAGTAGAAAATAATCTTATGGAGATCCTTCTCAATCCAAATCCTTCTTCTACCTACATCAAAAGATAAACAAACAAAAAGAAAATCTTATAAACCAACACAAAAATAAATAAGTAAAGACTTACATATTTTTACGTCAATACCATCATCATCTTCACCTATCAACCCTATTTGGAACCAAAAAAAACAATAATAATCAAAATCAAAAATTAAGAATTTATAAAATCGATAAAATAAAAGAATTACAATAATATCAGAATTAAAATATCGTGTGTAAATAAATATACCTAAATAAAAACCGAACGTCTCTCCCAGCCACGTCAAATCCAAACCTGCACAAACAATAATATCAGAATTACAATAAAACAAAAAGATCTACAAATAAAAATATGCAATCATTATTAAAATATCATGTGTAAATAAATATACCTAACAAAGCTAAATAAAACCGAACGTCTCTCCCAGCCATGCCAAATCCAAACATGCACAAACAATAATATCAAAATTACAATAAAATAAAAAGGTCTACAAATTATCAAATATAATCTTGGCCGACAGTGGCCAGGTGAGCCATCCTATGCCGACAGTGGCTAGGTGAGGCAGATAGTGGCCAACCTAGGCGCCAGTGGCCAACCTCGGCGCCGGCGAGAGTGGCCAGGCTGCGGCGCTAGGGCCAGGCACCGCCGCGAGCGCGAGAAACCATGGCCAGACGCGAGCGTGCAGCCAGGCGCGACCACTCGCAGCTAGGCGGTGCCAATCGCGGCCAGGTGCGACTGCTCCCGGCCAGGCGAGCCGGCTCGCGGCCAGGCGCGGCCGCTCGCGGACAGGCGCGGCCAGGAGCGAGCGCTCGTGGCCAGGCGCGGCCGCGAGCGTCTAGGCGACGCTGTGAGATCGGAGCAAAAACAAGGAAATGAGATCGATGGAGCAAAAACAAGGCTACCGGACGAGAGAGATGGGTGGAAAAATTGGGTCGCGCAGCCGCCGCAGGAAAGGAGAAAAATTAGGGCAAGGAGAAAAGAACGGACCGAGTGGAGTTAATATAAGGGTTTTTCCAACGAATTTCCAACAACATAATTATTTGTTGGATATTTCCAACAACCCTCAAATTTGTTGGAAATTTCCAACAAATTTAATTCGTTGAAAAATTAATAATTTGATAAAATCATGGTTAACCGACCTAAAGACCTCGGAATTGGATGAAACTAGTTCCTATGTGCTCCTCTATTTATACTGATTTTATATATATTCTCAAATATTTATTTTCCTTCATATATTTTTTTCTTTATTTTTTCAATTCATGCTCAAATTCAAATTCATCCAATTGACCAAGATGTTAAAAATTCATATTATGTCAAAAAAAAATATTTGAGCTCATCTATAGAATCAGGAGACCAAGAGGAGCACATAGAAACTTGTTTCATCCGATTCCGAGGTCTTTAGGTCGGTCAAACAGGTTTTTAAGTCATTGCATACTTTGCAACGAATCTGGAATTCGTTGGAAATTTCCAACTAATTCCATATTCGTTGCAAACTCTACATTTCCCTAAAATCATGGTTGACCCACCTAGAGACCTCGGAATTGGATGAAACTAGTTCCTATGTGCTCCTCTATTTATCCTATTTTATATATGTTCTCAAATATTTATTTTCCCTCATATATTTTTTTTATTTATTTTTTCAATTCCCATTGTGTTAGGAAAATTAAATTCAAGTTTAAAAATTCACATATCAAAATAAATTAGCTCCAAATTTATTTTTAATTCATGGATATAATTGGGAGAACCTTACAAACACAAACAAACTGATTTCGCCTCGTTCTGAGCACTCGAACATTATTTTGTAAATCTAACAAGTTCAACTACACTTAAATTTGATTTAAACTCTAACATTTTCATGCTCAAATTCAAATTCATCCAATTGACCTAGATGTTAAAAATTCATCTTATGTCAAAAAAAATATTTGAGCTCATCTATAGAATCAAGAGACCAAGAGGAGCACATAGGAACTGGTTTCATCCAATTCGGATGTCTCTAGGTCGGTCAAACGAGTTTTTAAGACATTACATACTTTGCAATGAATCTGCCAATTCGTTGGAAATTTCCAACGAATTCCAGTTTCGTTGCAAACTCTACATTTCCCTAAAATCACGGTTGACCGACCTAGAGACCTCGGTATTGGATGAAACTAGTTCCTATGTGCTCCTCTATTTATCTTGATTTTATATATGTTCTCAAATATTTTTTTTTTCTTTATTTTTCAATTCCCATTGTTAGGAAAATTAAATTCAAGTTTAAAAATTCACATATCAAAATAAATTAGCTCCAATTTTTTTTTTAATTCATGGATATAATCGGTGAACCTTACGAATGCAAACAAACTGATTTCGCATCGTTCTGAGCACTCGAACATTATTTTGTAAATCTAACAAGTTCAACTACACTTAAATTTGATTTAAAACTCTAACACTTTCATGCTCAAATTCAAATTCATCCAATTGACCTAGATGTTAAAAATTCATCTTATGTCAAAAATAATATTTGAGCTCATCTATAGAATCAGGAGACCAAGAGGAGCACATAGGAATTAGTTTCATCCAATTCGGAGGTCTCTAGGTCAGTCAAACGAGTTTTTAAGACATTGCATACTTTGCAACGAATCTGGAATTCGTTGAAATTTCCAACGAATTCCAGATTCGTTGCAAACTCTACATTTCCCTAAAATCACGGTTGATCGACCTAGAGACCTCGGAATTGGATGAAACTAGTTCCTATGTGCTCCTCTATTTATCCTGATTTTATATATGTTCTCAAATATTTTTTTCCCTCATATATTTTTTTTCTTTATTTTTTCAATTCCCATTGTGTTAGGAAAATTAAATTCAGGTTTAAAAATTCACATATCAAAATTAATTAGCTCCAAAATTATTTTTAATTCATGGATATAATCGCGAGAACCATACGAACGCAAACAAACTGATTTCGCCTCATTCTAAGCACTTGAACATTATTTTGTAAATCTAACAAGTTCAACTACACTAAATTTGATTTAAAACTCTAACACTTTCATGCTCAAATTCAAATTCATCCAATTGACCTAAATGTTAAAAATTCATCTTATGTAAAAAAAAAATATTTGAGCTCATCTATAGAATCAGGAGACCAAGAGGAGAACATAGGAACTGGTTTCATCCAATTCGGAGGTCTCTAGGTCAGTTAAACGGGTTTTTAAGACATTGCATACTTTGCAACGAATCTAGAATTCGTTGGAAATTTCCAACGAACTGGCAGATTCGTTGGAAATGGTTCCAATGAATCTGTCAATTCATTGCAAATTTCCAACGAATTCCAAATTCGTTGCAAACTCTACATTTCCCTAAAATCACGATTGACCGACCTAGAGACCTCGGAATTGGATGAAACTAGTTCCTATGTGCTCCTCTATTTATCCTGATTTTATATATGTTCTCAAATATTGTTTTCCCTCATATATTTTTTTCTTTATTTTTTCAATTCCCACTGTGTTAGGAAAATTAAATTTAGGTTTAAAAATTCACATATCAAAATTAATTAGCTCCAAAATTATTTTTAATTCATGGATATAATCGCGAGAACCATACGAACGCAAACAAACTGATTTCGCCTCATTCTGAGCACTCGAACATTATTTTGTAAATCTAACAAGTTCAACTACACTTAAATTTGATTTAAAACTCTAACACTTTCATGCTCAAATTCAAATTCATCCAATTGACCTAAATGTTAAAAATTCATCTTATGTCAAAAAAAATATTTGAGCTCATCTATAGAATCAGGAGACCAAGAGGAGCACATAGGAACTGGTTTCATCCAATTCGGAGGTCTCTAGGTCAGTTAAACGGGTTTTTAAGACATTGCATACTTTGCAACGAATCTGGAATTCGTTGGAAATTTCCAACGAACTGGCAGATTCGTTGGAAATGGTTCCAATGAATTTGTCAATTCATTGGAAATTTCCAACGAATTCCAAATTCGTTGCAAACTCTACATTCCCCTAAAATCACGGTTGACCGACCTAGAGACCTCGGAATTGGATGAAACTAATTCCTATGTGCTCCTCTATTTATCCTGATTTTATATATGTTCTCAAATATTTTTTCCCTCATATATTTTTTTCTTTATTTTTTCAATTCCCACTGTGTTAGGAAAATTAAATTCAGGTTTAAAAATTCACATATCAAAATTAATTAGCTCCAAAATTATTTTTAATTCATGGATATAATCGTGAGAACCATATGAACACAAACAAACTGATTTCGCCTCATTCCGAGCACTCGAACATTATTTTGTAAATCTAACAAGTTCAACTACACTTAAATTTGATTTAAAACTCTAACACTTTAATGCTCAAATTCAAATTCATCCAATTGACATAGATGTTAAAAATTCATCTTATGTCAAAAAAAAATATTTGAGCTCATCTATAGAATCAGGAGACCAAGAGGAGCACATAGGAACTGGTTTCATCCAATTCGGAGGTCTCTAGGTCGGTCAAATGGGGTTTTAAGACATTGCATACTTTGCAACGAATCTGGAATTCGTTGGAAATTTCCAACGAACTGGCAGACTTGTTGAAAATGTTTCCAACGAATTTGCCAATTCGTTGGAAATTTCCAACGAATTCCAGATTCGTTGCAAACTCTACATTTCCCTAAAATCACGGTTGACCGACCTAGAGACCTAGGAATTGGATGAAACCAGTTCCTATGTGTTCCTCTATTTATCCTAATTTTATATATGTTCTCAAATATTTTTTTCCCTCATATATTTTTTTTCTTTATTTTTTCAATTCCCATTGTGTTAGGAAAATTAAATTCAGGTTTAAAAAATTCATATATCAAAATAAATTAGCTCCAAAATTATTTTTAATTCATGGATATAATCGTGAGAACCTTACGAACGCAAACAAACTAATTTCGCCTCGTTCTGAGCACTCGAACATTATTTTGTAAATCTAACAAGTGCAACTACGCTTAAATTTGATTTAAAACTCTAACACTTTCATGCTCAAATTTAAATTCATCCAATTGACCTAGATGTTAAAAATTCATCTTATGTCAAAAAAAATATTTGAGCTCATCTATAGAATCAGGAGACCAAGAGGAGCACATAGGAACTGATTTCATCCAATTCGGAGGTCCCTAGGTCGGTCAAACGGATTTTTAAGGTATTGCATACTTTGCAACGAATCTGGAATTCATTGGAAATGTTTCCAACGAATCTGCCAATTCGTTGGAAATTTCCAACGAATTTCAGATTCGTTGCAAACTCTACATTTCCCTAAAATCACGGTTGACCGACCTAAAGACCTCGGAATTGGATGAAACCAGTTCCTATGTGCTCCTCTATTTATCCTGATTTTATATATGTTCTCAAATATTTTTTCCCTCATATATTTTTTTTCTTTATTTTTTCAATTCCCATTGTGTTAGGAAAATTAAATTTAGGTTTAAAAATTCATATATCAAAATAAATTAGCTCCAAAATTATTTTTAATTCATGGATATAATCGCGAGAACCTTACGAACGCAAACAAACTGATTTCGCCTCGTTCTGAGCACTCGAACATTATTTTGTAAATCTAACAAGTTCAACTACACTTAAATTTGATTTAAAACTCTAACACTTTCATGCTCAAATTCAAATTCATCCAAATGACCTAGATGTTAAAAATTCATCTTACATCAAAAAAAATATTTGAGCTCATCTATAGAATCAGGAGACCAAGAAGAGCACATAGGAACTGGTTTCATCCAATTCGGAGGTCTCTAGGTCGGCCAAACGGGTTTTTAAGACATTATATACTTTGCAACAAATCTGGAATTTATTGGAAATTTCCAACGAACTGGCAGATTCGTTGGAAATGTTTCCAACGAATCTGCCAATTCGTTGGAAATTTCCAACAAATTCCATATTCGTTGCAAACTCTACATTTCCCTAAAATCACGGTTGACCGACCTAGAGACCTCGGAATTGGATGAAACCAGTTCCTATGTGCTCCTCTATTTATCCTGATTTTATATATGTTCTCAAATATTTTTTTTCCCTCATATTTTTTTTCTTTATTTTTTCAATTCCTATTGTGTTAGGAAAATTAAATTCAAGTTTAAAAATTCACATATCAAAATAAATTAGCTCCAAATTTATTTTTAATTCATGGATATAATCGCGATAACCTTACGAACGCAAACAAATTGATTTTGCCTCGTTCTGAGCACTCGAACATTGTTTTGTAAATCTAACAAGTTCAACTACACTTAAATTTGATTTAATACTCTAACACTTTCATGCTCAAATTCAAATTCATCAAATTGACCTAGATGTTAAAAAATAATCTTATGTCAAAAAAAAAATATTTGAGCTCATCTATAGAATCAGGAGACCAAGAGGAGCAAATAGGAACTTGTTTCATCTGATTCCGAGGTCTCTAAGTCGGTCAAACGGGTTTTTATGACATTGCATACTTTGCAACGAATCTGGAATTCGTTGGAAATTTCCAACGAAATGGCAGATTCGTTGGAAATGTTTCCAACGAAATTCCAACAAATAATATTTTCGTTGCAATTTTTGCGACGAAAATACTATTCGTTGCAAAATTTGCAACGAAGAAATTATTCGTTGCAAAATTTGCAACGAAGAAATTATTCGTTGCAAAATTTGCAATGAAAATATTATTCGTTGCAAAATTTGCAACAAATATTTTTTTTTGTCGCTAACTTGCAACAATATTAGCGACAAAATATCTTTTGTTGCTAATTTGCAACGAATTTATTTTGTTGCTAAATTTGTTGCTAATTTGGAACAGTTTATTATTTTGTTGTAAATTTTGTTGGAAAGTTTGGAACAAAATTTAAATTCGTTGTAAACATTCGTCCCTAATAGACTGTTTTTTTGTAGTGGTTGGCCAGATTAAAGGTCTCTAGATATGGAAATTGTGAGGACCTCGAGGAATTAGATAGAGGGGATGAATAACTATTTACCTACAAATTTAATCTTCTACTCCTACTAATGCCTTAGCAAGGTCATACAAACAAAGTTATGCAACAAAAATAAAGGATTAAGATAATTAGCACACATCAATTGCTAACACAAGGATGTAATGTAATTCAGAAACTTTGTTCCTACTCTATGTCCTATGATTTATTGATTGGATTCCACTATCACTGATTAATTTCACATAGACCATATATCATCTAATTGTTGTAGCTTAGCTTTGTCAGTTCATCAACTCAACTTTCTTCTCCAGTAATTAGACCATATATTATCTAATCATTAGTCCTCTCGGGGCGGTACGATGATTAAGACATGAGGTGTTGCCACATGAGGTCTTAGGGTCGAAACTCGGCGTGACCGAGCATAACCTCCCCCATGTCTTGACCATTTGCACTAATGGCTAGTAGTCACCCGTAATTTACCTCCTCCGTGTTGACCTAGGGACGGGTTGGCGGGGGCGCTGAGGACAAGCGAATCACCTTTTGCCACATATATCATCTAATCGTTAGTTGAGTCGGTACTTTTAATAGTAATTTTTTTTTAAAAAAACATTTTCTTAAAAAATAAAAGTCTCTCACATAAAAAGATGGTTCAGTTTTGGATGGTAAATGAGCCGAGTTGAATTAAATTATAAGATGCTCGAGTTCAAGCTGGATTTGTTATTTCTAAATTCGAGTTCAGCTTGATTTGAACTTTAGTTCTTAAACTCAACTTCAATTTATAATAAAATTAAATAATTCGAGTTTGACTCGAAACAATCTCACTTAAAAATTAAACAAATTTAGTTTACCTCGCTTAAGATATTTAATTATAATAATTAATAATATATTATTATATTTATTATTTATGTGATATTTAATTTATATATATATAAAATAAGATAAACGTGTAGTATTCGAGACGAAACCAAAATCTAATTTGTCGATAAACATATCAGACAACCCCAATGTTCTCCGGTGTTTTCGTTGGTCGTGGAATTTCCCTATTCACGGTCCATGCACGTGCAAGACCAAACTTAGACAAACCGCATCAATTACAAGGTCCCAGCCGCCGCCACGTAATAGATAATTAACTAGAGGTACGGCAGTCTCCTCCATCGTCCAATACGGTAACGTGAAGCTGTGCGTGCCGTCTACGACTCCATTAAAGCAGATACAAAGTTTAATTCCATCACCTTACCTAGCTACGTCCACGTACAGGCGCCCCAGCCGCCGACTAACTTTCCCATGCTCCTTAAAGACCCAACACCACCAGCTCTCTCCCCATCTTTATAGATTCCTGCAGGCAGATTCAGCTTGCACAGGCCTATGGAGAGCTGTCCAATTCTGTTTCCCACCCATCACTCCTCTTCTTCTACTTCCTTCGTTCAATATCCATCCCATTTACAATCCAACTCGATTAATATTGTCACTACTTATGGGTCTAGCAGTGGCAACAAGGACGACCAAAGCAAGGTCTCAGGTGATCATGGCAGTGTAGTTGATCACAAGCCGATCAGTGACACCTCTGATATCGTACAAAAGAAAGGGAAGAAGCAAGAGAAGAAGATGAGGAGGCCACGGCTCGCCTTCCAAACTCGAAGCCGAGTTGACATACTCGACGATGGCTATCGATGGAGGAAGTACGGGCAGAAGGCAGTCAAGAACAACACGTTCCCTAGGTATATATATATATATATACTGTGGCCTCTTTGTTCATCGATCCTCCATATTAATTTAACTTCTTTCAACCTCTCGGAATTTATCCATTGCATCAATTAATGAGGCATGCAATCAGCTGGGTCATTATATTATTTTGAACGTCTTTTAATTTGCAAGAGATTTATTATCTCAAGCAGACTTCAAGGTACTGATGGCATCCGTTGATGTCCTAATTCTTCTTTTTACTTGTGAGAAGATTTGTGTGGTTTGTAAATTAAGTGAATTAGCATGATGTTTCAACTATACTTTAATTTCTTTGATGACCTTTTCACTGGATCAACTATTTTTTCTATTATTTTAGATTTTTTAAAAAATTTCTTTAGTTTAAATATTATAATTCAAACCCTAAATCTTAAGTTCTAAACCCTAAGCTCTAAAAAAACTTGATGTTCCTCTTCATGCCATTTTACATAATAGATATTAAGTGTTTGATAATGAATTGCTTGAATTCTGCAGAAGCTATTATCGATGTACACATCAAGATTGCAATGTAAAGAAGCAAGTACAGCGATTGTCGAGGGATGAAAACATTGTGGTGACGACATATGAGGGAACTCACACTCACCCAATCGAGAAGCCGAATGACAGCTTTGAAGACATCCTCAATCGAATGCAAATATACGCCAACTTTTGAGCTATGTTTTTCTAATTTGCTTGATGAAGAAATGGTGTCAGATCTCTGTAAAGGACTAGCTATAGCTAGCTTAAGAGGGGTACACACAATTAAGAATTATTCGCCAAATACTAATATATTTTATGGCATAAACAAACTTGTTATTTTGCATCAGTTAAAATATTATACAAATAGTGTGCATAATCAGTTACACACATAAGAAAATGATCGTCATGTACACTCAGTTTTGCAAGGTTTCTTGAGAGAAGAATGCTAGCTTGCACATGCAATTTTTCGTGGGTTCATGATCCTTTCCACATGTAAGTTTGAGTATACATTAAGCTTTCAACGATAGATGCATAAGGAATTTGTTCTATTTTTTTACGTTCCAATTCATTCTTTGGATATTGCATAAGACTCAATTTATCATTTTTAATTTCTGAATTAGTACAATACTTACAGAATATTTTCCATTCTAAATCTCTCTAGAATTTTTGTAATATATGATTTTTGAGACAACCCTAACATCCCTTGTGATCTTTCAAGGAATATTTTAATTCCAATCATATAGGATGCCTCACCTATATATTTCATTTCAAAGTTTTCCGAGAGAAATTTTTTGATCTCATGTAATAAACTAAGATCATTAGCAGCATGCAAATTATCATCGACATATAGAAAGTTTTACTCCCACTAACCTTTAGATATATACACCGATCTACAATATTTTCCTTAAATCCAAATGAAATTATAGCATCATTGAACTTAAGATACCATTGTTGGGAAGCTTATTTAAGTCCACATATTGACTTCTTAGGCTTACACACCATGTGTTCTTTTCCTTTAATTAAAAAACCCTTAGGTTAATTTATATAAATCACTTCATCTAAATCTCCATTCAAAAAGGCAGTTTTCATATCATTTAATGTAGCTCTAAATCATAATGAATTATCATTGTCATAATAAGTTGAGTGAGTCCTTTTTTGAGACAGGAGAAAATGTCTCTTTGTAATTAACATCATCTTTCTGAGTAAAACCTTTGGCAATAAGTCTAGCCTTGTATCGTTCGGTATTGCCATTAGAGTCACGTTTGGTCCTAAAGACTCATTTACATCCAACTATCTTTGACCCTTCAGGTAATTCAACAATGTCTCAAATTTTATTGTGATCCATTGACTTTAACTCTTCAATCATAGTGTTACTTAGAAAAATTAACACTTTCCATGGTTTGTGAAAATGAAACTGGATCTTCATCAATACTTAATTTAATTCTGACTTTTGTAGATAAACCACATAATCATTCAGAATAACTGTTCTTTTTTCCCTTTCAGACTTTCTTAATGCTACTGCTTGTGGTTCATCAATATTAGATTCATTGTGAATAACATCATAGAGTATTTGATCATTTATTTGTTATTCTTATAGGTTGTCAAAATGTCCAACAACAACTTGAGAAGAAGTAATGGGCAAAGGTATTTGTACCCTAACTTCTTAAATTTCCACATCACGTGGTTTAACACTCCCACTAGCTTCACCATTCTCAATGAACCTAGTATTCCTAGTTTCAATCATTTTTGTAGAATGATTAGGACAATAAAATCTATACATTCTAGATAACCAATGAAAAATCCACTAGTTGTTCTTAAATCTAGTTTCTTTTCATGTGGATTATAAATTCTTACTTTTGCCAGGAAACCCCAAATATGTAGGTTCCTAAAACTAGATTTCCTTCTAGTCCACAGTTTAAAAGGAGATTTTGGAACGACCTTATTAGGAACTCTATTTAACAAATATATAACAATTTTCAAAGCATACATCCACAATGATAAGGATAAAAGAGAGTAACTTAGCATACTTCTAACCATATCCATTAAAGTATGATTACGTATTTCTGTAACATATTTTGTTGTGGTGTCTCGGGCATTGTGTATTGAGCACAAATGTCATGTTGTTATAAATATTTAACAAATGGATCAGGACATTGCCTAGAGTTATCATACTTACCATAATATTACCACCTCTATCAGATCTAATAATCTTTACCTTTTTGTCTAATTATCTCTCAACTTCATTAATAAATATCTCTAAGATATTTATTAATTGAGATTTTTCATGCAACAAATAGATATAGCCATAACTTGAATAATCATCGATAAAGGTCATGAAATATTTGTCTCCACCAAGAGATGGAATATCGTAAGGTCTATATATATCAGTACGTATAATTTCTAAAAGTTGTACTTTTTGTAGTTGTTTTCTTAATTGTATGTTTTGTATATTTCCCCTTAATACAATCCACACAAATATCAAGATCAGTAAAATCCAAATCATGAAGGTTTTCATCCTTTACTAATCTTTGTAATCATTCTTTGGATATATGACCCAAATGTTTATGCCATAAATAAGTTGAGCTTTCATCCACTAGATCATGCTATATTCCAACATTATGATGCAAAATTAATAGAGTCTCAACAAATAAATTATTAAGCTTTAAGTTATAAAAGTCATCACAAAGAATACTAGAACTAATAGAGTGATTATTCTTAAACAAACTAAAATATCCATTTTCAAACCTAAATGAGCATCTAATTGTATCAAATTTTGATAAAGAAATTAAATTTCTACTAATAAAAGGAATATAAAGAGTTTGAAAAAGATATAAATGATATCTAGTATGTAAAATCAAATGATAAGTTCTAATAGCTTCAACCGGAGCATTGACTCGATTTCCTATGAAGATAAACTTTTCATTTGCCATTATAATTTGGATCCTAAGGAATCCCTGCATCGTATTTGAAACGTGAGTAGTGCAACCAGAATCAATCCATAATGTATTATAAGGAACTTTTGTCAAATTTGATTTAAAACATACAAAAGCACTGAGCTTACCTTTCTTTTTAAACCAAACCTTTCATTTTTGACAATCTTTCTAAAAGTGTCTAGGTTTGTGACAAAAATGACGCTTAGGGTTGTAAACAAGCCGAGCCGAGCTGAGTTTTGGGGTGCTCAAGCGTGTTTGATAAGGTAGCTGAGTCGAGCTTAAAATGAATCAAGCTTTTGAAATGAGTGTTCAAACTTGGTTTGGTTTATTTTTTATGAGCTTGAGCTTGTTTGAAGCTTGGCTTGAGCTTGGTTCATTTAGATGTTATCAAACTCTCAATTCAAGCTTGGCTTGAGTTTGGTTCGAGCTTGACTTGAGCTTAGTTCGAGCTTGGTTCGTTTAGATGTTATCAAGCTTTTAATTCAAGATTGTTTGATTGTTCGAAATTTTTAGTTGTTTGGTTGATTATTGAGATTGAGAATTTAAATTTATTTATTTTATTTTATTGTTTATTTAACATATTGAATTTATTAATGAATATGGTTCGTGAACATTGTTCATGAACATTGTTCATGAATATTAACTTGTTGAACACATATATGTTCAAGCTTGTTTGTTTATCTTAATGAGCTGTTCAATCTTGTTTGTTTAATTAATCTTATGTATATTGAATGAACATAAAAAAGCTCTTACCAAGCCGAACACCAAGTTTATTCACGAATGCTTGGTTCATTTATAGCCTTAATGACGCTTATCATTCTTTTGTCCCCTCTTTTGGTTTTGAATAGATGACACATTTAATTTTAAGTGTCCGTTATTGTCCTTTCTATTTTTCTTTCCTGGTTTCTTTCTGGCATTTGAATGATTCGTGTGATTGATTGAGTGAAGTCCATGTTTTTTAAGCCTTGTTTCTTCTTGAATAAGCATACTTTATAATTCTGTCATATTCCATTTATCCTTTATAGTATTATAATTGATTTAGAATGGACTATACTCAAGAAGCAAGGAGTTTATACTAGACTGTACAAGGAAGCTTTCACTCAATTTCATTCCCATGAAATTCAATCTTGCTGCAGTACTATTCATCATCTGAGTGATATGCTCATGCATGGTACGAGAACCATCAAACTTCATGTTGGGTAACATACCCATTAATTATTGGATCGAGTCGCATGTGAAAGGGGGGGTGAATCACGTGATTTTCAAAAATTCTCTTTTCATCGTTTTAAAATCAGAGTTCAAGCGCAGTGGAAAAGAAAAAACATGAAAAGCATGCACGAGAGGAACACAAGCGGTTTACTTGGTTCGGAGTCTTCGGTGACTCCTACTCCAAGACCTAGGTCCTGCGGACCTATCAATGGACAATTCACTATAAACTTCTTCTGGTACCTCCGGGAGAGGGAATCGAAGTACAAGTTAGAACAAATGCAACATTCTGCACTTATCCTTTTGCAGTATTTAATTATACAAAAAAAATTTTACTGACACTTTGGAGATTGAAGTGGGAGCGCTCGTGTTGATGTCAATCTGCCGCCACAATCGAAAGTACTCAGAGGAGTCGTCGGACACAGCAGCTTTGCAGCAGAGTCTTAGCAGAAGCCTGGAGCAGTCGGAAGTTCAATCGGATGCGTGGTAGCTCGTATAGGAGTTGTTGAAGAAGCTTTGGATGAGCAACCTTAAATAGAGCATGGAAGGCACCTTCCATAGCCATGGAAGGCGCCTCCAATGAGACAAGTTTGATCCCAAACAGTCCGAGACTTATCCGCTACGATGCCAAAATTTTATCCTGTGGAATACACATTCCATAGCTATAGAAGGCGCCTTCTATGAACAGTAGAAGGCGTCTTCACTGTTTGAATGCGCCTTCAGACACTATTCATCCAAAAGTAATTTTCTTCTTTTACCCTACAAAATAATGTTAGTCTAAAAATATCCTACAAAATAAGTATTAAGGTAATTTAATAATAATACAGTGTAGTAATTAGTTTCTGTCCTTCTAGGACCAAAAATTAGTGAAGGCCTCATCTTAAAAATCCCAAATGGACCTAAACTAAACCAACGCCTACTGCCCCTTCAATTGAGATACACCCTCACTTGGTCACTCTCCTCAATGACTTACCTTAACTTACCAGTTTACCAGACATCCGGTCGGTCCATCGACCTGTCTAGACTTCGTGCTGGCTATCCGATCGGCTCGTTGACCTAGATAGACTTCGTACCAGCTATCCGGTCGGTCCGTCGACTTAGCTGGATTTCGTACTAGCTCTCCGATTAGCCCGTCGACCTAACTGGATTTCATACCAGCTATCCGGTCGACCTAGCTGGATTTCGTACCAGCTATCCGGTCGGCCCGTTGACCTAGCTGGATTTTCTGCACACTCAATCAAGTGGTTAGATTACGACGGGACTTAACTTAACTTACTTGTCATTCATCAAAACCCAGGTTAGACAGTTAGTGCAAACTGCACCAACATTAATTTCTCATAAAGTGACTTATTAGCATACTCAGATTGAGATAGATGTTCTACAAACTTCATAAATTCCTTAGCATCATCTATTTTAGGGATTGTTGGCTTAATAATGTCTGCTATGGTCATTTTCATAAATATCAAGCTAAGTCTGTTTGATTTTTCCCAAACCTTATAGAAAAATACTTGTTCAGTGCTACTGGTATTAGTTAGGGATGATAATAGGTCGGGTTCGGATAGGATTCTATATCCTCCGTCCCCATACCCATTAAAAGATTGGATATCTTTTATACTTCTAATTTTTCTTCTTTCTATCTAACTATTATTATTGAAAAAAACATATTAAAATTAATATCCTATATATATATATATATATCATTAAAAAAAATAGATTAAACATTTGTATAATATTCTCCTAATATCAACAAAATGAGTTAGTGGATTTTGGAAAAAGAAAATTTTCTTTAATATATATATATATATATATATATATATATATATATTATTTAATCGGGTATTTAGGTCGGGTATCAGGTATCGATAGTCCCTCCATACCCTCCTCCATTTGAGTTGGATATCGGATCATTCATCGAGTTCGGGTGAAATTGTCATCCCTAGTATCAATAAGTGTAATAGACTTATCTGTAAGAAGTGTCAAATCAAGATCCAAAACATCTAAATGGAATTGAATTTGTTCACTTCATTTTGAAAAATTAAACCCATTGAACTTCATAATAAACGAAACTTGTGAATGAAGAACAATAGTTGTTGATGGTGAAAAATATATAGAATGCTCATACTTGATTCATAAATTATAATATAAAATTTAGATAATATTCATATGAACTTTTAATGCATGTTGAAGTCCTCCATGCTCAAATAAAATTTGATATAATAGATAATTAAATATGTTCTAATTAAATATGTTTGTTATCTTTGGATATATTAAACATATCTAATAAAACATATAAATTAGTTACAATTATATTCATGATCATAAAATAAAGTAATCAACTTTTGGATGATTTTTAATTATTTCATAATCAATGAACTTTAAATTATTCATGATAAGAGTTAAGTATTTTCATCATATCATCTCATAGCATCACAAATTCATGTATAATTTAATATTATTTAATTAGTGTCTAAATTTTTTAATTTGACCACTTTGGTGACTAACAAATTTTATATAATATAGACATTAAATTAAATAATGACAATAATCATTTAAAGGTTCATATGTGTTTAATTTTTAACTTTATGAAACATCAAACATAAAACATGAGTAAACATAATAATCATGTTCAGAGTGATCTAAACATAATCATACTCAAAGTAAGAAAACATTCATAACTCGCATACTAAGCAAATATGTGATGATCATAATTATTTATTTCTAATGAATGAATATATTACAAAGCATACAAAGATCTAATGAAATACAAATAAGTGTAACATGCTTAAAACATTATGTCCATTATAAAATTGAGATGCCAATAAAAACATAATAACTTTTAGTCTCCCAATTCTTTTTGCATAATTACTCAACATGTGCAATCATATAAGTTTTTTCAATTAAGCTTACATGTCAAGAACATTCATAATTACAAGTTCATATTGTATATGTAAATCACAACGGAAGAAAACATTAAAAAAACAGTTAACATAGAATCAATCAAGAGAGATTTTTTTTAAATGAAAAATCATAAGTTCTTAACAAGAGCTTTGATACCACATGTTAGCATAACATGTATCTTCATTAATGTGAATGTGCATATGTAAATTAAGTTATTGTATATTCCTTAATGCATATGTAAATTATTATTTATGATGTATTTCATTTTTCATCTTCATATTTGTATTTTTTTTTTTGTGTTGATTTGTAAGAATATAGAGTTGTAAGAGGTTTATCTACCTCCTAAAGGTATATGACAAGGAGAAAACATAGTGGAGTATCACTAGGGTGAAACCATAGAGTAGGAGTCATGACTTCCAAATCAGATAAATTGATTTATTGTGCATATATTTTACCTTGTGTTTTGTTTCTATATTTTCTGTTGCATATTTGTAGACAAGCATGACAATTGAGAACTATAAAAGAACTGTGAATTTCTATTCATCCCCTCTAGCGACGCCAACAATCCCAACATCCTCTTGTTTCCCTTCTTACAACCTTCTTATTCTGAACTACATGTTTTCTACTGATCATTCAAATGATCAGTTACCTTAGTTAATTGTTTTCATGATTGTTTCAGCATTTTTTTAGCCAATAATTCTATTTGTTGACTGTATATGCCTCTAGTCTATTGTCTGACTCCTCAATAGATACTTGAGCTAACTAATCTAGCTTCCAATAGACTAATTTGTTGTAAAACATATTAACAGTCCTTTTCTAGATTTTCTATTGCCATTAGGCGACTGATGCTATTCATAGTCAAATCTTGCTTCGATCAATTGCCTAATCAACTAATCTACAAAAAAAAAAAATATTTTGCTCGTTAGCAAACCAACTTGAGTTGGCTATCTTATTGACTCAACCTTCAAATAACTAACTCTAACCTTCAGTCAACTAAATCATCAACTACAACTGTAAGGTCAAATCTTCACCTAAGACACGTTTACATAAAACCTAAAATACAAGTCACTCATAGGCTCACATCTCACTTGACTCCCCCTCCATGGGGCTACTCTTTCAAGACTTTCTTATCTTGCCAAGAGATATTACCTCTAGGACTTCCTATGCCAAGTGATTTTATCTCCGAGACTTCATTATTTACCAAGAGGTCTTGTCTCTCGGCTTCCTAGTGTTGAGTTTGATATTTTAATTCAAACTATTTTTTTTTTTTGTTTAGTTGTTGTTTTGGCAATGCATGTGTGTATACATTTAGTCCCACATTGCTAAGCAAAGAAGGTGGGAAGACCTTATATATGGAGCCCTTCTATCCTTGCTTAGCAAAGTAAAGGGGGGCCTACACGCATGCACGGGCCGAGCCCAAATCAGGTGGCTTTGGGGGGTTCCAGCCGGAAATCCATAAACCGGGCGCGATGCACGCGATTATCGCGCGCAGGGGGGGTGCAAATCCCGAGCTCGTGGGCCTCGCGCTTGCAGGCGACCTAGTTTGTTTTTGCTAGTCTCCGATTTCCTCTGTTCCTTCTCAACTCATTCCAGAAAAGAGAGCATTCTGCTTTCTTTCTTTCTTCCCCTGTTCTGAGGCTTGGTTCTACGATTTGAGGTTGAGTCCGAGTGAGGCGTTCGTTTTGGAGTGCACCTACAGACGACGCGAGTGATTGTCGGATCTTGGGAGGATTTTGCCGGAAAGCCTCTGCACCGTGAGCGGCAATAAATTCTCTAAAGACAGTCGGCATGCCGGCACTTCAACCAGAGATACACGATTTCTCAACCTTACTCTTTTCATTTACAAGTTTATTGCATGCTTGCTATTTTGATGCAAATAGATTACTGTATTTGCGTAATCAGTTTTACAACAATTTTAGAGAATTTATTGTAGCATCAATAGACATGATGAATGATAGGGTAACGGGGTTTGATGAGGCTAGTGCCAGACCCGAGAGATTTTTTGGGCAAAACTTCAGACGTTGGCAACAACGGATGAAATTTTGGCTTACTACGCTAGGGCTATTCTCCGTTATAGAAACAGATCCTCCTTCACCTGATGAAGAGGAACCTGCCTATAGTGCTGCCTTACAGAGGTTTAAGCAAAGGGATTATCTCTGCCATGGGAGAATCCTGTCTGCCCTCTCAGACGCACTATTTGATGTGTACTGCTCAACCTCTTCGGCTAAAGAGCTGTGGAAATCTTTGGATAAAAAATACAACTCCGAAGATTCTAGTTTAGAAAAGTACACTGTGGCAAAATTCCTAAACTTCAAAATGGTCGAAGGCAAATCTGTGGTTGAGCAGACACATGAATTCCAAGTTCAAATTCATGGCCTTGCTGAAGGAGATATGTCATTACTCGAAAAATTTCAGGTCTTGTCTATCATCGAAAAATTGCCTCCGAGTTGGGAAGATTTTGGCATGACTCTTAAACATTGGAGAGGTAAAATCTCTCTAGAAGATTTGATGATTGCCTTAAATATCGAAGAAGAACATCGGAAGCAACATAAAAATGATGATATAAAAATGACTATGGATTTTATACCAAAGGCAAACGTAGTAGTCTCATCTGACAAGAAAAAAATTCAAAAATCAGAAAATGAAGAAACCCAAACCAAAAATTCAAAATAAAAATGGAACCAAGCCGTGCTGGGCATGTTGACAAGTTGGACATTATGCCAAATTCTGCCCCAAGAAGAAGAACCAGAGCAATATGTCCAACACCAAGGCACAAGCAAATGTTGTGACTGCTAGTGACGACACCAGCAATAGATTTGTTACCTTCAAACCCGAACTAAATTTGATCTATCAACCCAATGAATGGTTAGTTGATACAAGTGCTAATGTGCACTGTTGTGCTGATCGCTCTGCCTTCCTTACTTATCAGGTAATTGAAGGCACTTCCATGGCCATGGGGAACCATTCTGCAGCCAGGGTGTTTGGGATATGACAAGTTGACCTGAGGTTCACCTCTGGAAAAGTCCTATCACTGAATGAGGTGCATCATGTTCCAGCGGTCCATCGGAATCTGATTAGCGGGTCAAAGTTGGTCTGTGCTGGTTATGAGTTAAACTTTAAATGTAATAAAGTTGTAATATTACATTTAGGAACCTTTATTGGAAAAGGTTACCTTAATGAAGGTTTATTTAAACTCAATATAGAAAATGCTACCTTAAATAAATCTACTGATATTGGTTGTTCATATAACATTGAGTCTTATGATATATGACATAACAAATTATGACATGTCAATTTTAATACCGTAAAAAGGATGATGAATCTAGACATGATTCCTAAGCATGCTATAAATGATAAGAAAAAAAATGTGAAGTTTGTGTGCAATATAAACAACCCTGTAAACCCTTCAAATCAGTTGATAGAAATTCTGATATTTTAGAATTGATTCATACTGACTGTTGTGAGTTTAACGGTGTAATAACGAGAGACCATAAACGGTATTTTATTACCTTCATTGATGATCATTCTAGTTATTGTTATGCTTATTTGCTGAAAACTAAGGATGAAGCTTTAGATAAATTTATGATTTTTAAATCTAAAGCTGAGAATCAAATAAATAAAACTATTAAGAGGTTAAGGTCTGATAGGGGTGGAGAGTTTACCTCGAACCTGTTTCAAAAAGTTTGTCAAGATGCAGGTATAATTCACAAGATAACTGCTCCATATAGTCCTTAATCCAACGGTATAACAGAACGAAAAAATCAAACCCTTGAAGATATGATTAATTCCATGTTAGGCAGTTCTGGGTTACCCAACTACATGTGGGGGGAAGTTCTATACACTGCATGCCATGTGTTAAATAGAGTCCCCATGAGGTCAAGGGATAAAAGCCCATATGAGCTTTGGAAAGGCCGGAGGACAAGTTTGAAATACCTTAAAGTGTGGGGGTGCCTTGCAAAGGTACTAGTACCTGAACACAGAAGGAAAAAACTTGGTCCAAAGACCGTAGATGGTATCTTCTTGGTTAATGCTCAAAATGGTATTGCATATAGGTTTCTGATTATTAAATCTGAAATTTCTGGAATAAATGCAAATACTATTGTAGAACTTCGTGATGCTATATTTTTTGAGGATATATTTCCTATGAAGACGATAACACCTCAGTCTATATCTAGTATTCCTACTAGAGATATGCCTTCTTCCATAGAGGTCCCATTATCCGTAGAAGGTACACCTTCCTCAAGTCACTCTAGATTACATGAATCTAGTGAGCATACAAAACTGAGAAGGAGCAAGAGGTGACGTGTGTCTATGGATTTAGGCCAGGACTTTATCACCTATAATATAGAAGGTGACCCTGTGACATATAGAGATGCTATGACTTCTCCTGAAGCTAAGCACTGGAAAGAGGCCATTAAAAGTGAAATGAACTCTATTATCCCTAATGCCACTTGGGAGTTGGTAGATTTACCTCCTGGGTGTACTACTATAGGATGTAAATGAGTATTTAAGAAAAAACTAAAACCTGATGGGTCAGTAGATAAATTCAAAGCCCGCCTAGTTGCTAAGGGATTCAAACAGAAAGAAGGGATTGACTATTTTGATACTTATTCTCCTGTTACAAGAATTACTACAATCCGAGTGTTAATAACATTGACATCCATATATCATCTTGAGGTCCATCAATTGGATGTCAAAACGCCATTCCTAAATGGAGATCTTGAAGAAGAGATATATATGGATCGGCCTGAGGGACATGTAGTTTCTGAAAATGAGAATAAAGTCTGTAGGTTAGTCAAATCTCTTTATGGTTTGAAGCAAGCCCCAAAGCAGTGACACGAAAAATTTGATAGTGTTATGCTATCGTTTGACTTTGAAATGAATGACTCTGATAAATGTGTATATGTTAAAATGAAAGGTGATAATTGTATTATCTTATGTTTATATGTAGATGATATTCTACTTTTTTGTTCTAACCTTTCTATTATTAATGAGACTAAGGCCCTCTTAAGTGGTAAGTTTGATATGAAGGATATGAGTTGTGTTGATATGATTTTAGGGCTGAAGTTGACTCGTTCAACTGATGGAATAGCAATTTCTCAGTCACTCTATATTGAGAGAGTATTAGAGAAATATGGTTATAGCCAAGTTAAATTTATCGTCACACCCTATGATTCTTCAAAAACTCTACACAAGAATAAGAGTGGTGTGGCAGTGTCTCAATTACGATACTCACAAATAATAGGTAGTCTAATGTATTTAACAAATTGTTCTAGACCTGATATTTCTTTTGCTATATCGAAATTGAGCAGGTTTACCAGCTGTCCGGACAAAACGCATTGGGATGCATTAGACAGAGTATTTAGATACCTAAAAGGTACTATATCCTTAGGCTTGTGGTATGGGAGATTCCCTGCAGTCCTGGAGGGATATAGTGATGCTAGTTGGATAGCTGACACTGTTGAGTGTAAATGCGTTACTGGTTATGTCTTTACACTTGGAGGCGGTGCAGTTGCTTGGAGGTCTGTTAAACAGACGATTATAACCCGTTCTACATCTGAGGCAGAATTGTGTGCTTTGGATACCACAGTAACTGAAGCTGATTGGCTTAAGAGTCTTCTTTCTGAAATTCCCTTGATGATAAAGCCAATACCTTCTATTTCAGTACACTATGATAATCAAACAATAATAGCTCATATTAGAAGCTCCAAGTATAACCAGAAACAGAAGAGACATGTACGAATAAGACTAAAGTCTATTCGTGAGTTAGTGTCTCTTGGAGTGGTGTCATTGGACTTTGCAAGTTCAAAAGACAATATTGCTGATCCACTCACTAAAGGACTTAATTCTGAGAAAATCAAGAGATCCAGTAAGGGAATGAGACTGAGGTCTATCCTGGTTTCACCTATAATGACAACCCAACCTATCTGATTGGAGATCCCAAGAAGTAGGTTCAATGTGGTACAAACAAGTTATAAGGGTGAACTGTAAACATCAAATTGATTGAGATGTAATCTCATAGTCTCTTCCCTAGATAGATGCTTGACTGCTAGTAAGGATGAGCTTAGGAGCTCTTAATGAGTTCAAGGTCTTAATGACAGGATGCTTGCAGTACATCCTTGGAGAACTCACCTATGTAAGTGTAACTGTGTGGCCGTAGTGTGGGGGGGGGGGGGGGGGACTAGGCAACTCCCCTTAGCACTTATGAAACAAGATTCGGTGGCATGGCCGTAATGCACCAACCCAGAAGGATTCAACCGTCGCCCGTGATGAGTTGTTACCAATTGATTTTCACATATAAAAGGCTTAAGTTCAAGACTGAGTTCACTTCAAACCTATGTGAATAAGATTGGTGTACTTAGGTGAAAATTCAAACCGGAAGGTATTTTAACTAAAAGCTTATTGCAACCTAGCCTCAGAACATATCTTTATTTTCGACCAAAAATAATTTGAATTAGTGGGGGATTGTTGAGTTTGGTATTTTAATTCAAACTATTTTTTTTTTGTTTAGTTGTTGTTTTGGCAATGCATGTGTGTACGCATTTAGTCCCACATTACTAAGCAAAGAAGGTGGGAAGACCTTATATATGAAGTCCTTCCATCCTTGCTTAGCAAAGTAAAGGGGGGCTTACACGCATGCGCGGGCCGAGCCCAAATCAGGTGACTTCGGGGGGTTCGAGCCGGAAATCCATAAACCGGGTGCGACGCACACGATCATCGTGCACAGGGGGGGTGTAAATCCCCAGCTCGTGGGCCTCACGCTTGGCTTGCAGGCGGCCTGGTTTGTTTTTGTCAGTCTCCGGTTTGGTCTGGTTCTAGGTTCTGACCCGCGCGCACTTGGGTTTGGTTCTGTCCGCACATACTCGGGTTTGGTTCTGTCCTCGTAAGGAAGCAACGTGACGCACCTGCCCGCGAGAGGAAGAGAAGCGACGCGGTTCTGTCCAAGCGAAGCGACGTACGCTTTGGTGTGTGCACTGCTTCGGAGTATATAAATACACTTCCTCTGTTCTTTCTCAACTCACTCCAGAAAACAGAGCATTCTGCTTTCTTTCTTCCCTCTCTTCCCCTGTTCTGAGGCTTGGTTTTGCGATCTGAGGTTGAGTCTGAGTTCGACGTTCGTTTTGGAGTGCACCTACGGACGACGCGAGTGATTGTCGGATCTTGGGAGAATTTTGCCGGAGAGCCTCTGCACCGTGGGCGGTAATAAATTCTCTAAAGACAGTCGACACGCCGGCACTTCAACCAGAGATACACGATTTCTCAACCTTACTCTTTTCATTTACAAGTTTATTGTATACTTGTTATTTTGGTGCAAATAGATTACTGTATTTACGTAATCAATTTTACAACACCTAGTTTTCCCAATAGAAGCCAACATTAACATACTTGGACATTCATTTGCCCAACATAAAACCAACCTTGACTTCCAAGCTTACTTCACTATCACGAATTTAATCAACCTTAACCTACTAAAATTTCTTTTACTCAATCACCTAGTCAACCTTAACTTACCTAATATATATTAGATTTTTTCATTGCCATGGACATTTTCCAATTGTCAACACCTATTGTACTTATTCCTCTTCCAACACCTATTCGACTTTTATTTTTCCGACATTTGTTGCACTTTTCCTTTGTCAACGCCTACTGAACTTCATTATACTAACACTTGTTGAACTTCATCCATTGCAAACACCTATTGAACTTTATCCATTACCAAAATCTATTGGACTTTTCTTTTTCCAACATTTGTTGGACTTTTCCTTTGTCAACACGTATTGAACTTCATTCTAATACCAACACTTGTTGAACTTCATCCATTGCAAACACTTGTGAACTTCATCCATTAGCAAAGTCTATTGTAGTTTTTCCATTGTCAACACTTGTTAGACTTCATTCATTACCAACACCAATTGAACTTTACTATTGCAAACTCTTATGAACTTCTCAACTACCAAAGTGTTTAGTCAGACTTCAAATGATTGAATTTCAACCACTATCAAGTATTAATTAACTTTGACATATTGGACTCTCATCCCTCTATGCATTTAGGTGACAAAGAGTTTAGATGAGATTGACAATGTTTTTAGTTAGATTGATGTTTATCTAACTTATGTGCTAAGTTGTGTAGGATTTACCAGGTATATAACACAACTTGGTACGGCCAAGGTTTGTGATGGCTCGATGGTTTTAGGTTCATGAGATTAAAGAAGGATGGTGTATTTGGGGACCGTAGGACAAGGAGCATCAAAACATGGTAAGTCAAGGAAGAAATTTATATAAGTAAAGGTGCGAAAGATGTCTAAGGAGTTGTGGGATTTGAGGATTTGAAGGGTGCAATTTGATGGCAGAAGACCTCAAGACTTGGAGTAGTGTGACATGGATAAATGGGTCAAGGATAGACGACAAACTTAGGTGAACTCGACTTTAGATGTGGTTGAAGTTAGGGGACCAATGATTGATGTTGGGATCAAGTTCACTGGTGGTCCAAATACCCTAAGTTAGGTCTTTTGGTTTATTATTGATTGGTTTAGTTAACTTATGAATATGAAGCAATTGATTGACAGTTCAAACATTGACAAATGAACATAAATTTTTTTAGTTGATTGGCCGAGTCAATTCACGTTCGTTTAAAAGCGAACATAATATTTTGGAGTTGATTGACACAGTGAATTACATAGTGAATTGAATTTTTTTTTTTTCAAATGCACTGACTGTTCTAGAGTTTTTGGCAAAGTCAACTGATGCTATAACAACTAGTTCAAATGGAACTAAAGATAGATGTTCCAATGGCACGATTCAGACAAGATTTAGAGGATTAGTAGACTGATGAATGATTATCAATCGAGTGGTGGTTGCTGGATCAATAAAATGATAGTTTCAAGATGACTATAAAAGCGAGCATAGATCTCTTAGATCACTTTTTTGTGGTCCAGGGAATATGTCACTCGTATTTGCGGTTAGATCGTGATCGGGATCCGATCGCAAATGGTTGTGATCCCTTTTTGGGTTCATCGTCTCTATCAGGTTATAGTTTTTATTCGGAGCGGGCGGCCGGAGACCACCCGAAGGCCTCCGGTGGTGGATAAGTGGTCAGATTACTGGGCCCCAAGCGAGGGTGTCCTCCGGGCGGCCTCCGACCGTCCGTTCCGAACAAAAACTATAACCTGGTAGGAACGGTAAACCCAAAAAGGGATCGCAACTATTTACAGCTGGATCACGGTCGCGATCCGACCACAAATACAAGTGGTATTTATGATCCAGGAGATCCTGCCTCTATAAAAGGGGCTCAAGAGGTTGCGAGACAATATCATCAATATGAGAAAAAAAAAATATTGCATCCACTTTAAAAGCTTTCATTGTTTTTAATTATTGTAGGTAGTTATCTTGCTTGTAAATGTTAATTTTTATAAAAAGTTTCTCCATCTCTAATGCTCAACTAAAGAAGAGCAAGTCTAATAGACATCATGTGCATGGTCGCGGACATAGTGATTCTAGGGAATCATAAACCATGTAAAAAAAATTGTTGTCTCTTGGTTTTCTTTTCTCTTGTGTTCTTTATTCCCACTACAATATTTTTCAAGAACACTAAATTGTTATGCAATAAGTGTTATTCACCCCTTTACCATAATGGTAAACAAGTAGTGTTATAGTAGGTTCACTATCAAAGGACTAATAGTTGATGAAGCTCAGAGTCGAGACTGATTCCAAATTCTGAAACTGGAAGGGAACTTCAGTTCATGGAAGCGAAATATGGCATTATTTTTTCGATTGGACATTAACATGTTAATATCAATAGCCATGAAGAGAGGGTGCAAATTCCCTTTAGATAATGAAAATAGCATGATTTCTCTTTCTAGGTTAACTTCCATAGCAAAAAGGTAATTATGTTCATCCTCAAATTATGTGAAGAAAGATAAATCATAGAGTCAACTTATAACCGATTGCTAAGTGGTTAGAAGATGGATGAGTTTTTTTCCAAGGATATATGTTTATTGAAAATTAACCCTTTATTATGTGATAATAAATTATCATCCTTTAGTTAACTAGGCCCCCCTATAGAAACTCTCTTTATAGATTAACGAAGAAGCTCAAGGAAGAGATGGAAGTTGGCACAAAAGCAAAGTTGGCACCGGAGCAAACACTACCTAAAGTAGAAATGAGAAAAATTTGGAGATACAACACGACAAAAGAATTATGGGAGTGCATAATTACCACGCACGAAGAATCAATAAGGAAAAGAATTATGGGCGTGCATAATTACAACACGACAAAAGAATTATGGGAGATACAACACGAAGAATTATGGGAGTGCATAATTACCACGCACGAAGGATAGAAGATGATTTGTGCGATGTTATAGTTGTAACAAGGAAGGGCACGTAAAGGACAAATGTCCCAAGCTGAGAAAGGAAAAGGATGGAACTATAGCTATATAAGGCAAAGAACAAAACAAGTACTCAAAAGGAATTTGTAGCCGGTTTAGGATGAGACCAGCTCATCAAAGGAGATCGAGCCGAACAACCAAACCATGTTAGCACTTCAACCATCTACAATGAAGCAAGCAAAGCATTCTTCGCAATAGATGATAGGTTACCATCATTTGAAGATGAGAAAGAGACATCAGATCAAGAAGTAAACAGCTAGTAAGTTAGGTAAATTCTCTGAATAGGTTGCTAGATAAAGCTGAGAAGAAAATAAAATTGCTGAAAAAGAAAAATGTCACTTTAGAAGAAGAAAAACTTAATTTAATTGTTCCTTTTGATAAGCAACATGATATCAGGATCAAAGAATTAGAGCTACAAAATGTATCACTAAAGAAACAAATTGAATCTTTTGAAATTAGCTTTAGAAAATTTTTCCATGGGATCAAAATCACTAAACTTGCTGATTAGTAGTAAAAGGGTAAATTTTAGAGATAATGGTTTAGGGTACATGGGATAGAAAAAGCAAAAGTCTTATTTTAGTTTATTGGCTAGAGGATAAAGCAAAATTAGAACAGTGCTGAGAAATAGATACCGAATACTTAGTATTTGGTGAAGTTGATTGGGCCCAACTTGTTTTTGGGTACCAAAGCCACTACTTAGTCAATAAAAGAGCTTTAGGATCAATTATATTAAAAATACTTGTAATAATTATTATATGGTTGATATGATATAAGTATTTAATTACAAAAATGAGATTTCAAATAGTGCTGCAATTTCATGACATTTAAATTTACATTCAAAATTAATTTTTTACTATTTCCATGTTTGTGTTAAAATTAAATTTTAGTATGCATTTGTATGAAAAAAGAACTTCTATGATAGTAATGTATGAAATATAGTTGTTCACAAAAGTTCAAAATTTTTTAAAAAATTATAGATATTTTTATAATTGTTTAAAATTTATCACATTTTATGTGGCAACTGATTGAAGCTTGAACATAAGTTGACTAATGTACTTTAGTCGACTGATTATATTTTTTAATTGATTGGCACATCTGGTATAATTTGACATGCATTTCAAATTGGAGTTTTAGAGTTAAATAGAATTTTAAATAAGTCTACCAGACTTTTTAGATTTATTGGTTTTTGATGAGGGGTAAAAGGGAGAATATAAGAGCTAAGCTAGTGTTTTTCTCCCATTTCTCAATTTTGTTTGAAAATTTTTAACTTTCGAGCTTAGTGAAGGGGGCTTGAAATTTTCTTTATTTAAATTTATGATCTTGATTATGATTTTAACTATAACTTAAACAGATTGTCAATAATAAAAAGGGTAGATTTTTTAAGACTCTCGTTCCCTCTACATTTAGACAACAGAGGATTGCCAAAGGATTTAAGTTAGATTGATGTTTATTTAACTTGTGTGTTCAGTTGTGCAGGATCTATCAGCTATATAGGTAGAATTGGTGTGACCACTGATTGTGATGGCTCATGGTTCAAGGTTAATGAGATTAAGGAAGGATAGTCCATCCTATGTAGCACAAGACGATTTGCTTGCCTTCAACACCCCGGTCAACCCATCCCTACATCAACACGGAGGAGATAAATCACGGATAACTACTAATTATTAGTGCAGGTGGCTAAGACATAGGGGAAAGCATATTCGGACATACCGAGTTTCGATCCAAAGATCTCATGTGACAACACTTTATACCTTAACCACTGCACCGTCCCGAGAGGATAAGGATGACATCCTAATGACTACATGATGAGGAACATCAGAGAATGATAAGTCGAGGATGAGATCTATGTAAGAAAGGCACAAAGGATGGCTAAGGAGGAATTATGGGTTTAGAGCATTTCAAGGATGCAACTAGATGGTAGAAGACCTCGAGACTTGGAGAAACTCGCAAGACATGTGAGTGGAGTGACATGTATATATGGATAAAAGGTAGATGACAAACTTAGGCGAACATGGCATCAGATATTGTTAAAGTTGACAGGTACACTCAACTAAATTATCTTTAAAGTGAATGGAAGGGCTTTAGGATCAGTTGACCAAGTTGACTTCTGTGTACTAATCAGTTGACTGATGCTACAACAACGACTAGTTCAAACAAAGTCAAATATGGAAGTTCCAATGACACGATTTGAATAGATCTAGAAGATCAGTAGAGTGATGATTGATAATCAATCAACTAATTAATGTTGTCTAGATCAGTAAAATGGCAGTTTCAAGATGAAGACTATAAAAGGGTTTAAGGGGTTACAAGATAATATTGTCAATTAGAGCAAAAATGCTTAAATATTATCAATTTCAATTGTTTTACTTTATTGTAGTTATCTTGCTTTTGATTGCTGATTGTTGTAAGAGATTTCTCAGTGCTCAACTGAGTAGGAAAAAGTGTAGTGACGTAGCAATTTTAGAGAATCATGAATCACTTGAAAATCTTGTTGTCTCCTGGTTTGCATTTCCTTTGTGTTCGTTATTTTCACTATAATATTTTTCTAAAACACTAACATCTAGGCGATAAGTGGTATTCATCCCACCCTTCTACCACATTGTCATAGATCTCACCAGGTGGAATTAGAGTGGTTTCACTATCGAAAGGACTAACAACTAATGAAGCACATGGTCAAAGACCGATTCTAAAATTTGAAGCTTGAAGGAAATTTTAGATGGTCTTATTTTTTAGATTGGACATTGACATGACAATAGCAATCGAAGAGAGGTCCGAATTTCCTTTAAATGATGAAACTAACATGATTCCTGTTTTTAAATTAATGGTGATAAAAGATGAATACGTTCGTTCCTAGTGTTTTCATCAATCTGTCCCAGGGTCAATACGAAGAAGGTAAATCATAGGCGGCTACTAGCTTTTGGATTAATGACTAGCACATAAGGAAGATATTTACCTTAGATTTGTCGAGATTCGAATCTTAAATTTTATGATGATAATATTTTATGTGTTAGTCACCAGATTAATCACTAGATTATTTTAAGAAGACCTGTTTTTAGATTAATGAAAAAGCACAAGGAGGAGGTGGTAGATGACACAAAGTAAAGCTAGCACTGGAGCAAGCCATAGCCAATGAGGAAATGAGCAAAATTGGGAAATAAAGTACAACAACAGAATTATGGGAGTGCATAATTACCATGCACGAAGGATCAACAAAAGGAAAATTCGCATGAAGAGATCTAATGTGGTCAAACTCAACTCATTTTTTTATGGTGAAGGTAGAACATATAACAAGCTAAGCATGCACACTGATACAACTAATGTGGTGATGATAAAAGGTCTCATCTTATTGTTACGGAGAAGGTTAAAATCAAGGTGGCCAATGTATAGATGACATCGGCCGGTCGGGCGAAGCATGCTCCGATTAGGGAGAAGGCCCCGATCCACTGCTACCTTTGACACATGGAGAAGTCAAACGGCCAACGCTCAATGAAGACAATGTGCAGAAGCCACCCGAGCGGCTTCCCTGATCAGCAAGACACCAATATTCGTCATGGGCAGACGGAACTAAGGTCGAGCGGCTACCCCACTCAGCTAGACAGTCGAGCCTGACATCGACAGAGTTCAACTCCTACCGAGCGATTACCCCGCTCGACCCGATAGCAGGTCTTGACAGTGGAAGAGTGGAACTTCGGTCGAGCAGACACGCAAAGGAGTATCGAGGCTCTAGCCGATCGGACGGGGCACTAGAGCGACGAACCACCGACCAAGCCGCCAACCCACTCGGCCTAGCGGCACAGTACATTGATATCCATCTACATCCTTTTGGGAGTTGGTGCCGCCGACACCGGGCGTAGACAGCCAGAAGATCGTACGACGGAAGTTTCCACTGTCACTTCAGAGATATGCTCGACCCGTTAAGGTATTGTGTCAGGAACTCTTTACTAACAAATATTTTCAGGGAAAACTTTGAGAAGCATGCTCACCTTAGGAAGCGTGTACGCGCGCTACTGGAGCTCTATATAAGGGGGGGTCCAAGCATCAGCGGAGGTATGCGATATACACTGTTTGCACTACAGTGTTCTTGTTTCTCCGCTTTCCACTTCATCGCTGATGTCTGACTTGAGCATCGGAGGGCCAACGACGGGGACCCCTTCCCTAGCTCAACACTGATGTAGTTTGTGTTGCAGGTCCGCGCGGAGTCCACAGGAGGTCAGTGTGAGCGCCACATCCCTAGCTTTCCATCTTTTCGACTTTCGGACAAGATCAACAACGAATAAGATAGAGTCCCTTGAAGTTGGGTCAAAGTCATGGGAGACTGACTGATATGATGGTCAAAGTCAAAATAACAAGGTAGTTAAATGTAGCAGGCCCATTAGAAACACAAGCGGACATAATCGCGATCAAGCTCTCAGTATAAACCCTGGTGAACCATGAGACGATCAAATCTATGGGGTTCAGCTCTTCACTCAACTGCAAGGCTCTCAGCTTACATCCGTTAGACCCTAGCGCTGGATGGACCTACGAGGCTCAACTCCCCACTCAGAGGCAAGACTCTTAGTTTGCATTCGCTCAGTCCCAATGTCGGTCGGACCTATAGGGCTCAGCTCTCCACTCAGAGGCAAGACTCTCAGCTTACATCCGCTCTACCCTAGCGCCAATTAGATCTATGGGGTTCAACTCCCTACTCAGAGGTAAGGCTCTCAGCTTAAATTCTCTCAACCTCAGCATCGGTCGAAGCTATAGGGCTCAGTTCCCCACTCAGAGGCAAAACTCTCAGCTTACATCTGCTCAACCCCAACATCAATTGAACCTACGAGGCTCGGCTCTCCACTTAAAAGGAAGGCTTTCTCAACTTACATCTGTCTGATCCCAACACCGGTTGGACCTACGGGGCCAGCTCCCCACTTCTCATATGTTAGTCTTCCATCATACAGTTGGTCGACTACTAGGCCGGTCGGACTGCCTTCAAGAGATAATATTGTTAGGGAATCACAACAATCTACCAGAGAATAACATTTACTCATCAGGAATATTCTCTTATTCTGACAAGTGTGCGTAATGGAACCTCCCTCTGCACAGAGGCAGGCTACGGTGTACCCTCCATTACCCAACATATTCTGACACAAAAAAAATCTCTACTGCCTTATTATTGCAGAAGTTATGAGAGACGGTATAAAAGGAGAGGTCCCCTCCATTAGCCAGATATGCTTTACAATGCTCATTCTACGCTCTACTCATGCAAGCTTGTAGGAACGTATCTATACTACTGTTCATCTTCTCCATTTTATGGCCGACCATAGTATTAACTTGAGCGTCGGAGTGTCTGTGCCAAGGACCCCCTTCCTAGTTCTCTCTCTAATGTTCCGTTTACTCTCTTTAGTATGCGTAGAAAGAAGAGTCGGGCGTTCATCGTTTTCTCCGGTTCAAAATCTTCTTCCTGTCAACCACAGAGTCATATATCCAGTGCGTCATCTCCATCACTTTCAGACAGGATCATACACGAAGTATAAACACTAGTTTTTGAACTAACAAGTATTGGTGAACAATTGTCAAAGAGGGATCTTATTCGAGGTGCTCTCAATGCTCTACCAAAGATGCAGTATTGAAGTTCAGTGGTGAATATTTACCTCATTGTAAGGGACCTTACTATAACTAGTTTGGATTTATTATTTTCAAAATTAGAATGGCATTCCTCCAGAGAGCCAAATGTTGGAAAGGGACAAACCCATGATCAGAATAATCTATCCCTGGCTAGAAAAGAAAAAGGAAGAAAAGATTGATCCTCATCTAATCAGAGGAGCTCACTATAGAAGAAGACCTTGATGGAGATGCATGTACGGTAAGGTAAGACTTAAATTTAAGAATAAATTTAAACTGAACATGGAAGATCTAAAGGAGTAGCTAAAGCCCAACAACGACAAGAAGAAGAACAATAGAAGAGGAATCATGCGAAGGAAGGACACAAATACCTAAAGATGAGAACACAAAATAAGTGAGGTGTTAGGACACATGTTTGGAAATCAATTTGAAAAAATAATTTTAAAATTAATTTTTGAAAACCTTGGGTTGTCTATCAGTCGATAGAAATTACTTTTGGTATTTTTGACACAAAGTATGGTTAAAATTTTAAAGAATTCAATGGTTTCTAGTTTTATGTCAATTTTTTTTAAAATTAAGGTATATTTTCTCTATAGTTTGGACATAATATCTGTATAATTTTTCAAGATTTTTTAAAAAAAATTATAAAATTATTTATAATATTTTATTTTTTTCTTTTGAAAATTATTAGAAATATCTAACTTTATAATACACTTCGTTAAGTATTAAAAAGAGTTTTCTAGTGCAAATAAAAGAGGAGAAAAGAGTGAAGATCCTTCCTTGATGCCTACAATTGGTATCTTACAACTAGGATAAAAAGGGGAGAATGAAATGTTAAGAAATCTTAATCTAGATTTTGGTTTGAATCTAAATTGGTATCATATAATTGGTTTTAAATAAATTATCAAAGGGGGGAAAATGAATGAAAAACCTTTTTAATGTAGGTCAAAGGGGGACAAGTGAAGGGTTTATATTAGGAAACTCTTAATTAGGGCAACCTTAACTTAAATATAAAAAAGAAAGAGATTATTGGTGTAATGGACCCCTGGTTAAGATTAACCATAGTCTAACATTTTGATGTTTGAGCAAAATATTAAATGGTCATAGATATGGAGTTGAAGTCATGGATATACTTGGTTGATAGGAAGTCTTGATAGGTTAAGATTGATGAAAGTTTAGGCAAATAATAAAGTCCTGGAGGAGTGAAGCCTAGGCATGTATGGAATGTTGAGGATCGTTGGGCCGGCTAAAAGGGAGTTGAATAGACATTTACCCCAATTGTTCGCTTCCTACGTATTCGTTAGTGTGCAGCGAAAAACAAACAAAAAAAATATGAATACAAAACTAAAGACAAGAAAGAACAAGCAAATCACAACACGCCGATTTACGTGGTTCGGAGATAAAGCTCTTACTCCACGGTTGACCATAAGATGGATGATCCCTATCCGTCGGTGGATTAGTCCTCGGAACCTTTGGCTAGCTCAAGCATTCTTGTCGGTGGAGAAACCTCACCACAACTCGATCAAGACACTTAGATCACATGAGAGCTTGATGACTCTAATTAGATTTTAACCAAGTCTAATTTTGTCACCCAAGCCAGCTATCCCAAGCTCCATTATATAAAGCTTGGCAAAACTCATAGGTTGATTTTTCTATTACCATTCGATTGGTTTTTCCATTAGTCGACTGATGTTACCGTTGGACACACCCAATGACATTCCACATAATCCTTGATTCTACAATGACTCTTTACCAATCGACTGGTGCTATTAGCAATTAACTGATGTCTCAGTTGTCGGGCACAGAAGCATTATATGCTTTGCTTCAGTCAACTGCCCTAGTTACCAATTGACTGGTAAAACCCTAAACTTAGGGTTCCCCTTCCCGAGTACATTTCTCTTGCACTCGGACTCTCACGACTCATTTGACTCTTCCTCGTAGCCTTGACCTCTTGCCTTTAAGCCTCCTTCCTTTGGCTCTCGTCTCTCGGATGCATTCAAGCCTGCGGCTTGTCCCAATGTCATCCTTCATGTATCCCTCAAAGTGCGCTTCCCTCGACTTGTCCTTGCTACCTTGTCCACGGTCCCTCGAATGCTCCTTCACTGGACCCGAAGCCATCAAGCTAAATTGTATGTGTATCTTTAAACCTGCATAACTCAAATATGCATATCACATATCAAATATAAGGGTGAACCTAACTTAAACCCTTTGCCCAAATATTAAAACTTATAGTCATATCAGACCCTCAAGATTTCTTCCAATATGGAAGTCTTGTAAAAGTGAACTCTAAGGAAATAAAAGTCATGGAGGAGTGAAATCTATGCAGATGGAGAGGAGAAGCCATGGAAGACATAACTCTAAGTAAGTGGAAGTCCTAGTAATGAGACTCTACAAGTGGAAGTCTTGACAATAAGGTTGAGTCTTAGGTGAAGTCCAAAAATGTTAGTGTGTCAAGTGTGAGTTGGCTCGCTAGATGGAGAGGGGATGTATATCGTGCTTGCAAATAAAAATATAATTCTATTGGTGTAATTTCAGCAATGATACAAAAATCACATTAGTATCAGAAGCATAAATAAAAATGCAAGCACATACCAAGAGAGACACAACAATGTAGTGTGGTTCAACAGCGCAAGATTTTTAGTCCATAGCCTATGGTCTTATAGATAGTTCACACTTGGAACCCACAATTTTTCTTTCCTTTAGTGAAGTTCTAAAGATGGAGAAACCTTTTAAAAAGTAGTGAGTGGTAGTATAGGAGGTTCACAACAAATAGCAAAAGTATGGCTCTTTTATGAATTGAATGTTGGAGAGGTTTTTTTTTTCAAGCCTTTGACCATTTAATAACCTCCTCCATGAAATGCTTGTTAGCGTCAAAGTTGTCATTTCGGGTATGGTGCGGTGTGTTGGTACAATAGCCCCTGGGTCAAGGTTGACCAGGTTGACTAAGCTTGAGTTGGCTCAAGTTTGAGTCTCGATGTTTGAGTTTTGATGTTTGACAATATATGAAGATTGTAGGAGCAATCATCTGTTTGGAGAGATTGTTGGTGCAATTCCCCTCTGGTCAAGGTTTGACCAGTTAAATGAGAAGAAGAGTCAAGTGTTGGGAGGATCGATGGCCGGCTTGAAGGGGGGTTAAATAGACGACACCCCCAAATACTCGCTATTCCAAGCTACACGATCATTTAACGTGGTTCGGAGATTGCTTACTCCTACTCCACGACTACCCGTAAGGTGGACAATCCCTATCCGTCGGTGGATTAGCCCCCGACAAACTCCGGCTATCTCAAGTCGCTCCTTGTGGGTGGAGAAAGCTCACCACAACACCAACCAAGACTCTTGAGACTAGTAGACTACTAATAGAGATTAACCACCTCTATTTCGTTAGGGATAACCAAGCTTCTGAGTCTTGGTTATATAGGTTGCGGGTTGAAAACCCCGCCTACCAGTTGACTGCTAAAATCATCAGTCGACTGCTCTCTGTGGAAATTCGACCGTTATATCCCAACGGCTCGATACCAGTCGACTGCTAAAACTAGCAGTCGACTGCTCCACATCGGTCGAGCGAACAGAAGTATTCTGTTCGCTCCCAGTCGACTAGTGAAACTAGCAATCGATTGTTACCCGAGTACAATCTCTCAACACTCGGACCCTCACCCTTATGACTCATTTGACACTTCCATCGCAGCCTCGACCTCTTACCTTCAAACCTACTTCCTTTGGCTCTCGTCCCTCAGATGCATTCAAGCTCGCGGCTCATCCCCAATGTCATCCTTCGCGTATGCCTCGAAGTCGCTTCTCTTGGCCCTTGTCCTTGCTGCATTGTCCACGGTCCCTCGGATGCTCCATCCTTCACTGGACCCGAAGCCGTCAACCTGAGTCACATGTGTATCTTGCAAACCTGCATACTCACATACACATATCAAATACAAGGGTGAACCTAACTTAAACCCTTTGCTCAAACACCAAAACACATGGTCACACGGACTATTGGGATTGCTCCAACATCAAGTACGTCAAAGGTTTAACCAGATACTTAACTAGGAAAGTCCTAACTGGAGGTTAGGCAGGTGAAAGACTTAGTGAGTGAAGCTAGGCAGTTGAGAAATCCTAGTGAGTGAAGCTAGGTGAAAGACCTAGTGAGTGAAGCTAGGCAGATGTAAAGACCTGGTATGTGAAGCAAGGCAAGTGAAAGACTTAGTGAGTGAAGCCAGACAGGTGAAAGTCCTGGTGAGTGATGCAAGACAATAAGAAAGTCCTGGTGAGTGAAGCTAGGCAGATAGAAAGTCCTAGTGAGTGAAGCTAGGCAGATAGAAAGTCCTAGTGAGTGAAGCTAGGCAGATAGAAAGTCCTAGTGAGTGAAGCTAGGCAGATGCAAAGACCTAGTGAGTGAAGCCAAGCACGTGGAAATCCAGGTGGGTCAAGGTTAACCGGATACCTGGTGTTGGGAAGTTCAAGTAGGTCAAAGGAGTGACCGGATACTTGGCACAAGGAAATCCAGACGGGTCAAGGGTGACCGGACATCTGGTGAAAGGAAGTCCAAGTGGGTCATGGATGACCGACACTTGGCACGAGACGGTAAGTCCAAGTGGGTCAAAGGATTGACCAGACATTTGGCACGAGACAATAAGTCCAAGTGGATCAAAGTTGATCGGACTCTTGGCACAAGAAGAAAAGTCCAAGTGGGTCAAAAGTTTGACCGGACACTTGGTAAGTCCCAGCAGGTCAAGGTTGACCTGATGCTAGGCACGAGGAGTCCCAACAGGTCACGGTTGACTGGATGTTGGGTTTGTGAGCCCTAGACTTAACTCGGGAAAGCTAGGGTTAGTCAATTTGATCAAATTGGACCAAGCCCAATCGATCAGTTGATCGATTGGGCATAGTGCTGCGATAAACAACTGCCCAATCGATCGACCGATTGATTGAGAGCTTATATCGAGCGCACAGAAGCCTTCCCAATCGATCAGTCGATCGATTGGCAGCTAGAAATCGCGCGCGATGTGATAAAGGCTGAATCGATTGGGCGATCGATTCAGGCCTTCTCCAGCAGAGCATAGAGGCGCTTTGAATCGATCGACCGATCGATTCAAGCCTCCCCAATCGATTAGGATGTGATCGTTGCGAAGGAAGCGTCTAGTTTAAAGCCGTCTTCCTCACAGCGACTCCGCATCTCTTCCTCTCCACTTCTTGCGATCATTTCTCACAGGTTCACGCTAGTTTTTGAAGTTTCTTGGAGCAAAGTGTTCCTGCATTTCCAAGGTCAAGAGACGTTCCACACAACAAGAAGAAGCAAATCTAGGGTTTCATGTTGTAAATCCCATAAGAGATTATTTGTATTTTTCTTTTATTTTCTTCTTGTTGTATTGAGAGGTTGTACAAGGCTTCTTCGCCTTCGGTAGTTACCGAGAAGGAGTTATTTTATAGTGAACGAGTGATTGAGGGTCAGATCCTTGGATTAGCCACCTCTTCTTGAGGTGGATACCAAGTAAATCCCTTGTGTTAGCGTTGTGAGAGTTGCTTGAGTGTTTTTCGCTGCAACAACATCATCAAAGCAAGAAATCGAAGTACGACAAGCTATTTACCCCCCCCCCCCCCCCCACGCCGCTACAAATTGACCCTAACACGGTGGTTAAGATATAAAGTGTTATGATATTAGGTCATCGGATCAAAATTTAGTGCATCTGAGCATGTCTTCCCCCATGCCTTAGTCACTGCACTAATGCCTAATAACTATCTGTGATTTACCTCCTCTGTGTTAGCCTAGAAATGAATTGATTAGAATACTAGGAGAGAACAAATCATCTTTTGTCACATTGTTAGTGTCAAAATTGATGTTGGGTTAGCCAATTAGACTATTAGATCCAGAATACCAGGTTTATATATCGTGCATGTTGCCTTCAAATCTTTACATGTCCACTTTTGGTTGAACACTTGCACCATTTGTAAGATCGAGATGCACTAGAGGTGGGGAGGGATGAATAGCGCTCGTGACTTTCACATTCATTTTAAAATAATCAGAGAGAGTAAAGGCAGCGGAATAAAAAAAGAGACAAAAGAACAATGCTAACTTGACCAAGATTTACGTGGTTCAGAGCCTATGGTGACTCCTGCTCCAAGGCCCACACGTGAGAGTACTTTCGTTGGGCAAATACTAATGAATCAGAAAGTTATAATAGATGATTATAATTTAAACAAGGGTAACTTGAATAAAAATAATACCGACGAATTGGAGGATTAGATCTTTAGTGCAGTCATCATCAGAGCAACTTTTGGCTATCGAGGAGGTATTTTTTAAGCAGTACGAAGAAGTGAAAGTTGTTCAGAATATTGTTGTTGAGCCACTTGTGGAAATCTTTTTTTATAGCCCATTCTGGGCACTTGGATCCCCTCTCGGGTGTTTAGACCGTGCTGACGTGGCGTACTCTCGTCGAAACTTCATCCCTGAAGTTTATCCACGTCCGGGCGTCCGGACCGCTAGTGTGGGGCTGCTAGTCGTCACCCTCCATCTCAACAAGTTGATGAAATTTGGTCGTCCGGGTGCCTAGAGCAGCTCCTGGCATCTAGACCGCCAGGACACCCGACCGACGCCCTTCTAGAGAACCCCTTCGCTGAAGCATCCGGGGTGCTCGGAGCAACTCCAAGTGCCCGGACCCCCTCTTGGCGCCCAGACCACCATGTTTCCAGCTTCTACTTTCTGTAAAATAAGGTTAATACAGGCAATAATATTTAAAGAAAGACAAGTTTTGATAGCCTTCGAACTATCCGGTCTTGACTTTGTGTTTTTTAGAAATTTTAGGTCAAACCGACACCTACTATTCCCTCTTTGGGGAACGTGCCCTCATCTACTTCTCTTAGTAGAAATTACATGTTGCTAGATCAGTCCTCCAGACCGTTTGGACTTTTGCTCAACGTCTGATACTTCAGGACTTCATGTTGGACGTCCGTTCCATGACCCGTCCAGTCTTCCACCTGGTGTCTGCGACCTCCAGGATTTTCACATAGAGTCCTCAACTCTAGGATTTCGTCCAAAGTCCTCGACTCGCCAAGACTTGGCCCAGTTCCCCAGACCAGAACTTCATTGCCTAACCTAGGGATGACAATGGGGCGGGGATGGGTTTGTCATCCCCATCCCCATCCCCATCCCCACTTTTTCAGGTTTGGGGAATACCCGAACCCGAACCATCGGGGATCAAATCTCCATCCCTGCTTCCATCCCCAAATTAATTTTATATTATTATTATTTTAATATTAATATTAATATCAATATTAATAATAATTTTATTATTAATATTTTAATTTTTTTAATATTAATATTATTATTAATATTTTTAAACATAATATTATTATATTAATAATAATAATATTATTATTATTATTTTCGAAGCGGGTTCGAGGATTGAGACTATATCCCTATACCTACTCCATCCCTGAAAAAAAAATCTCCGAACCCGTCCTCATCCCCGAAAAAATCGGGGGTCGCCGTCCCCCGTTTCAGATTTTCCTCGCGGGGCTCCGAACCTGCGGGAAAAATTATCATCCCTAGCCTAACCGCATCTAGGATTTTCCACCTGCCTAATATTAGCTAGGACTTTCGTTTGCCTAAGATCACTTAGGACTTTTCTGCACACTTAGTTCAACTTATTAGACAACAAGACAACTTAACTTTGAACTCCTTTGTCATTATCAAAATACAGGTTCGATCGTCTAGTGCTCCCTCCACTAACAATCCCCCCTTTATGATTATGACAATCTGGTTCAAAAGTTAAGTAAAATTATACAAAATAGTAAGACATGAAGAATATTTAATAAATAAATTTTCAAGTAACATTTTTCAAGGTAAAAATAAAATGTTACTCACTCCCCCTTAATAAAGCTTTTTACTTTACTTTTAATACTTTTCTCCCCCTTTGACATATAATATCAAAACCGGCTATTAAGTTAACTTTTTAATTTTTTTCCTTAAAGCCCCTCTGAAAATAACACCTAACTTTTCTTTTCAAAAAATATTTTAGCTTAAACAATTTTAGTTAAAACTTAGCTTTAAAAAACATTCAAAGGAAGTTTTTTTCTGAAAAATACTTAGCTAAATATTTAGGTTTAAAAAGAATTTCTAAAAAAAACTTAGCTTTAAAAAGAGTTAAAAAAAAAAACTTAGCTAAATACTTAGCTTTTGAAAATGATTTCTTTAAAAAGTACTTAGTTAAATACTTAACTTTGAAAAAATTTTGCTTGTAAAAAAGACTTAGTCAAAAACATAGTTTTAAAAAATTTTTTTTTCAAACTTTTAAGAAGTAATTATTTTTGAAAAAGTTTAACTTATAAATCTTTTGAAATATCACCCCAAAAATAAAACTTAATTTTTAAGTTAAAAAAAAAACTCCCTATTTTTCTCTCTCTTTAAAAGTTTAAGTAATTTTTAGGGGATAATAAGCTTAAATAATTCAATTAATGCCTTGATTAATGACTATGACTCTAGTGTCCAAGTATGAAAAAACTCAAGTTTAAAAGTATGAAAGTAATTGTCTATTTTTCTAATTTTCTATCTCACCTATTTTATGTTATCAACATGGTCATCTTATGAGTTTGTGTGAAAATATTATATCTAATTTTGAAAAATATTTAAATTTGAATTTTAAAATATTTAAGTTTAAGTTTTAAAAATATTTAAGTTTAAATTTTAAAAATATTTAAGTTTGAATATTGAAATTTTGAATTTTAAAATTTAAGATTTAAAAATTAATTAATATTTAAAAATTAATATTTAAAAATTGGTTAAGATTTTAAAGTTTAAAATTTAAAAATTGATTATGATTTAAAAATTAATTATGATTTAAAAATTAATTAACATTTGAAATAATTAAGATTTTAAAATTTAAAAATTAATTATGATTTAATTAACATTTAAAAATAATTATGATTTTAAATTTTTAAAATTTATTATGATTTAAAAATTAATTAACATTTAAAAATAATTATAATTTTAAAATTAATTAAAACTTGAAAATAATTAAGATTTTGAAGTTAATTAAACTTTGAAAATTAATTAAGATTTTGAATCGGTTTCATTAACTTTGATTAAATGTAGGTTAAGTTTGATTAATTTGAATTATATTTTCCTTGATTATGTTAGGTTTAAACTTTAATTAATTAACTTTAAACCTAAATTCATCTCACACTTTTTATAAATTATTAATTAGGAAATCTTATTTGTTTTATGAGATAGTTAAATTTATCTTCAATTTATATTCAAATTTAAGGATTGATTTACACATGAGTTAAACTAAGGTTTAATAGTTAGTAAATTAAATATTCATTTCAATAATTGACTTCTAGGCTGTGATGAGACACTAGACCTTCTTAGATATTGAAACAACAACCACTTCTAGACAAAACCTTTTAAAGAAGTTAAATGTTTAATTTTCTTTCTGAGAATCCTTGGTCTAACTAAACAAACGGAAGTCCTTATCTATCATAATCTAAGCATGTATAAATAAAAAACTGTAAATCAAGCATCAATTAGTTTATTTATAAAGATGGTCTTTTCATTGGCTCCCCTGGATCATAGTCTTGATAAGATCTATCAAGGTAGTGGATTTGATCCTTAGGGATTCAATATTAATCAAGTCTAACTAGATTAGTCAGGTTAGACTTGGGGGCCCATGCTTGAACTAGGTTCTTAGTTGATTTATTCATTAAAGACAACTAAGATTTGAATCAATTTCTAGCCTTGTACCCAAGTCTGGTTTGGTTGTATATGACCCTTTGTTTTTCAAGAATCAGATCAAGGTTCTTGGAACCCAAGGTGAACTGTTCCAATGTGTTCTTAAGTTCATTGACTTGACTTTAATTTTCAAGTTAGAATTTTCTTCCTCAAGTTGTTTGACTTGAGTTGGAGTTCCAGCTTGAACAGATTTGGTCAAAGAGCTTGGGTTAGTCACTTCCTTGAGAGCTTTGACCTCCTCTAGGAGTGACTTAATCCAGAGGTTGGATTTAGCTAGTTTTCTATATAAGTATGAAATTAAGTTATGCAATGTAATCAAAGAGATAATTACAGTGGATTTATACCCTTTTAAACCATATACGGATCCGTGGCTTCGCTCGGACTCAACTTTCGATTCTATCTCGAACTCAGATTCAATCTCGGTAACATGGACTTGTACGGGAAGAGCAAGGAAGCTTGCTTGAGTTTGTTCTTCTTTTTTCGACTCTTCCGATGACTCAGACCACATTGCCTTCAACGCCTTCTTTCTTCATTGCTTCTGGTTTAGACATTCAGGCTTGTAGTGTCCCTTCTTGTTGCAGTTGTAGTAGGTAACTTCAGACTTAGCCTTCGTGTTCGATTGCATCACCTTCTTGATCTCTCGTTTGATGAAGCCCTTCTTCTTGTTGTACAATTTTTGCACCAATTTCATGAGCTTGGTTGTGATTTCATTGTCGTATTCTAAGTCTGATTCCTCTTCGGACTCGGGTTTGATTGGGCGCTTGTTCCTAGACTCCTTTGTCTTGCTTGTACTTGAAACCAACGTAATACCTTTCTCGGCCGGAAGTGCATTAGTCTGTTCATGCAATTTAAATTCTGAAAATAGCGCGTCTAGTTTACTTAAAGAAAGGTCCTTAGATACCTTGTAGGCATCTACCATTGATGCCCACAAGATATTTCTTGGAAAAACATTTAGTGCATACCTGATGACGTCGCGATTCTCCACTTTTTGTCCGATCGTGTGGAGGTCGTTCAGAAGATCTTGGATGCGAGCGTGTAACTGGCTCGCCAACTCATCTTCCTGAATTTTAATGTTATATAACTTATTTAATATTAAGTTACGTTTACTTACTTTTGCATCAAAGGTGCCCTCATGTAGTTAGATTAATTTCTCCCATAACTCCTTGGCGCTATTAAAAGAGTCAACCCGATTCAACTCTTCTTTGGTTAGGCCGCATTGGAGGGTATATGTCGCTTTTGCATCTGCCTCGATCTTCCTCTTTGTTTGTGTGTCCCACTTGTAGCAGGGGATGGATACTCCGCCTTATGTGGGAAATGTGAATTCGGTTTGGATTATGATCCACACTTTTCCGGTACCCAAAGTCTTCACCAAAGAAAAGAGGTGGACGAGCGGTGTTGTAGCCTTTTTGGCGAGTCATTTAGAAAAATTTTGCACATAATAAAAAATGACAAATGTCCCAAGACTTGGTCTTGGATTAGTAGTGTCAGAGAAAATAAAATAAGGGGTTTTAACTAATTTTGAGATAAAATAATAAAAAAAAAATTATGACAAAATTTTTTAAATGTGATATTTCACCACCTCGGACTAATATTGAAAAATTGAAAGTAAATTTAAAAAAAAAATAGAGGGAAAAAATGAAAGGCGTGACTTCACCAATTCAGAGCAGCCTTGCTTTGATACCAATTGTATGATCAAGACGCGCTAGAGGGGGGGATGAATAGTGCTAGTGGTTTTCGCGTTCATTTTAAAACAATCGGAGAGAGCAAAGGCAACGGAATAAAGAAAGAGACAAAAGAACAATGCTAACTCGACCAAGCTTTACTTAGTTCAGAGCCTCTGGTGACTCTTACTCTAAGGTCTGCACGTGATATGCTTTCGTTAGACAAATACTAATCAATCAGAAAGTGATAATAGATGATTACAATTTGAACACAAGTAACTTGAATAAAAATAATACTGATGACTTGGAGGATTAGATCTTCGGCATAGTCGTCGTCGAAGTAGTTTTCGGGCGTCGAGGAGACTTTTCTAAGCAGCATGAAGATGCAAAAGTTGTTCGGAATGTTGTCATTGAGACACTAGTCGAAACCTTCTTTTATAAGCCCATTAAGAGTGTCTGGATATTCTCTTGGGAGCTTGGACAATGCTGACATAGCGTGCTCTCGTCGAAACTTCATCCCTAAAGTTTATTCACGTCCGGGCGCTCGGACCCCTTCCGAGCGCTTGGACCACTGATGTGGGTCGGCCAGTCGTCGCATTCCAGCTCAGGAAGTCGATGAAATTTGGTTGTCCGGGTGTCTGGAGCAGCTCCGGGCGCCTGGACTGCCTGGGCGCCTGACCAGGCTCCCTACCCGGGCGCCCGACCGGGTGCTTGACTAGGCACCGTGCCAGGGCGCCCCTTCATTGAAGCATCCGGAGCGCCCGGAGCAACTCTGGGTGCCTAGACCCCCTCCGAGCTCTTAGATCACCATGTTTCCAGCTTCCACTTTCTGCAAGACAAGGTTACTCAGGGCAATAATATTTAAAGCAAGACAAGTTTTGACAACCTTTGGACTGTTTGGTCTTGACTTTGAGTTTTGCAGAAACTCTAGGTCCGACCGACGTCTACTGTTCCCTTTTTGGGTAGCGCATCTTCACTTACTTCTCTTAGGAGAAATTACCTTTTGCCAGACCGGTCCTCTAGATTATCTGGACTTTTGTTCAACGTCCGAGACTTCAGGACTTTATACTAGACGTTCGCTCCACAACCCGTATAGTTTTTCACTTGGTGTCTGTGACCCCGAAGATTTTCACCTAGAGTTTTTGACTCTAGGATTTCGCCCAAAGTCCTCGACCCACTAAGATTTCGTCCAGTCCCCCGGACCAGAACTTCGTTGCCTAATGACAGTTAAAAATTTTCACCTACTTAACTATAATTAAGACTTTTCACCTGTCAAAGATTCCTTAGGATTTTACTATACACTTAATTTAACTTATTAGATAATATAACAATTTAATTTTAAATCCCTTTACTATTATTAAAATATAAATTTAATCATATGATGCTCCTTACATTAACACCATTTGATCAACTAGCTCTCGTCGAATCATGCAGATATGATCCACGAGGTCAACAATATGATCCTCATGTCATCTGATCGACCACATGCACCATTTGTCCATTTGGTAAACTAGCTCTGACCAAATAGTGTGGATATGATCCACGGGATCAACAGTCGAATCCACATGTCATTTGGCCAACTACTACCACCATCTGGTCGACCATTGACCAATTTAGTTGTGACTCCATCTACCTGTATCAAATCACATGTAACAACTTTTGTATTAATTTGTTGTTAACTATTTTCTTTAACTGTTAATTTGACTCCCGTTTAAGAGTTGAGTTCATCTAAGTTGAGTCCTACCTCGCCCAAGCACAGGTTCACTCAACCCTCAACCCACAATGACTGCTTTCTATCTCTTTTAGTAGTTCTTCAATCATGTTTCTTCCTCGGATATACTAAGTTATTTGTCTCTCTTTCTATGTATTATTTTTGTTCCACCTGTATATCTTGTTATCATGTTCTTCATCACTTGGATGCACCAAGTCTATCAACTCATTTCTCACACTATCCTTCATGCTCGCTTGCATCTTCTACTTTTCTAGCACAACCACCTTTGAAGCTCATTCTACGATCCCTCGAGTGTCATATACATATGTCTTAGATCTAACTCGAATCTCGCACCACCAGATATTTCTGTGTATATGCGTAAGTTCCTATATACTTAGACATAAATCAAAATATCATGCATGATCTAATTTAAATTTTTTATCCAAATATCAAAATTCATGATCAAACTACTCAAGGGTGGGTCAATACTAGAGGTTAAGATATTAGAGAAGATTAAAGTCCAATTATATGTTTAAAATTTAAAAATTATATGTATTTGAGCAATAACTTGTCTAGTTTAGTTGGTAGTAAGTGTAAAGTATAAGATTTTTCTTCTATCTGATTTCAAAACATGTATATATGAAAATTTTCTAACTTAAATCTTAGGGTAAGATTGACATCTCTGTGGCCACAAGTTCCTACCTTATTGTGTGAGAATTAAAATTAAATTTATTTTGCATAAAATCAGAACTTTAGTAGACCAGAAGTGGCATTCTAGTCAACCAAAATAGTTAGTCGACCAAAATGTCAACAAAAGACTCAATCATGAATTTTATCTAATCTGGTTGACCAAATATGGTAAGTTAATCAACTACAAATAATAATTTAGTCTACTAAATGAAAGCATAAGAATAGGTCTCAAATTTTATCTAGTTTTGTCAACCAAAATAATATTTTAGTCGACTAAAACTCAATCAGTAACAGAACAAATTCAGATTCAAATAAGGCAGTCTGTGCGAGTGATTTCGGTGGATTAGGAAGCAATTGTAATCAATAAAAAATAGACAAAAAGCTTTATATAAATCAATTTCATGGAGATTTATCACAATTGCTCGTGTTCAGTCACAGAGAGAGTAGTGTTATTACATTCCAAGGCCTACTTGAGCAAATCTATATCGTCATTATTGCTACAATGATATCGTCATTATTAATTTGTTTTGTCAGTCACTAAATTAACGTTATCGATCGTTGAATTATCCTTTCACACCTCTTTAGATAAATTTATTCTGACTCTTTGATAAGAATTTTAAGATCGACACAAAAACTAAATTGTTTTCAATAAGACGATATTTTCCTATCTAAATGCTTATGATTTATTAACAATTGCCTCCTAAAATATAATAACCTCTAACTTAAAATAGAAATACTCTAAATTTTGAATCATAACTAACATTCGAAATCCTGAAATTTTCTAGAGAGGAGGGAAAGAATTTTAAATACTCCGAGTTGATTTTGATATGATCAATTGAGTTAACTTAGGTCATACGATTTTGATGCCTTGTGTTTAAGTGTGCAAAATCTTAGGAACACAAGAAGTTGAGCCGAAGATGTAGCACACGAAAAGGATGACGCAAGAAACGAGTCGACGGACTTGGTGCATCCGAGGGATGAGGAGCTGTGGAAGAGTACATCGATGGACAAGAAGGACATATGTAGTGCTTTTGAGAGACGGGAAGCCGAGGAGGAAAACTGCTCGAGGAGAAGGTCGGAGTTGGGTTCGGATGATCTCAACTCTTGACGGCTAGAGAATCACCCAAGGTTAACTTAGAGTTGCCTTGTCCAGGTGCCCAGACTCTAGGCGCCCAAACCAGGTCCAAGCATCTGGAAGGTAACTGCCATGTCAGCGAGCTGTTGCGAAGAGGATCAATGCTGGCGACCACGTTCAGGTGCCCAGACATGATCCAGCGCCCGAGAGCTGGCATGTAAGCCAACAATTACACTCGATCAGTGGTTATAAATAGAGCTTGGTTTTCGAAGTTAAAACAATATACTTGATCTAAATTTCCGTATTATGTAATTGTCTTTTATGTTCGTGCTTTAACTTCTATAAAAGACTACTCCATCTCTGACGTTTTGTTCGAAGGCATCTTTGTAGTGTTTTTATATAGTTCTTGAACTATTAAGTATCCAGTTGTAAACCAAATAATCTCTGATCTCTTATTTTATTTTTATGCATTTATTTGTTATTAATTAACCTGTGTTATCTTTGCTAAAAAAACTAAGAAATTATTTTTAATTTTAATATACAAGCTATTCAATCCATCTCTAACTGACTTCACCGGGACGGTCAAGAATAATTCATGAAATTTGAGAATTAACAAGTGTTGTAAGGGCTTTTTGATTCTGTCAAAGGTAAAATATATCATCCTATTGGCTCCTAACGACTATCTCATACTATTAGAAAGAATAACTAAGAAAACTTGATAATTTTTTGATCTTTATCGAGATATGATAACCACCTCAATTATATCCTTCGACAGCGTGAGGACTTTTTGAAGATCTATGGCAAGGGGCAAAAAACATTAATCAATTAATTTTACTGCATGGATGGAGTTTACTGTCGTTGTATAAATTAATTAATAAGTATTTGTTGTCACCGATGCACTTATTAATTAATTAATGATCTTTTAATTATTAGTAAATATATCAATTATTTAATTCTCAATAAATAATTAACAATTGATTATTTTAAACTAAAATTTTGAAAATTAATTTTGATTTTTTTATTTTTCAATAATCCCACATGGATTGATATTCATATATACTTAAGTTAACATTTATATATTCGCTTTTATGAGTAAATTAATACTTTTATTGGATTATACCGTATCAATATTTTATTATTTGAATAATTTTAAATATTTTTTTTATTCATTTGAAAAATTATTTAGATATATTCGTCTATATTTATATTCAACTTTTTAATTATGAAAATTAATTTCCTAGTAAAATTTAACACAATATTTACTAAAAATTTAGTACTATTATTTTTTTATTTTATTTTTTTATTTTATTTTGATAATCTAAATATCTAATTATTCAAATTGATTAATTTGAAGATGATCTATTCAATTCCATAAAAAAATTTTATGGACTATCAGAGTTGTCTTAACAACACTTTTATCATGTTAGGATGGTTTAATTCACACACAATTTTAGTATTTGTGATATTTTTCTTTTATAGTAAAAGATGATCATGGTTTAATTCACATACAATTTTAATATTTGTGATATTAATTCACATACAATTTTAATATTTGTGATATTTTTTATTTTATAGTAAAAGATAATTATATTCATTTTATATATTTTTGACAGTTTATTTCTATATTATATGTAGAAGATAAATCATAAGATCCATTTATAGAGTTTAGGTTTTCTGATTTATAATTTTTGATTTTTTTTAGCCTCTTCCGTAATTTGTACGTCGAATCGTGGTCGAAATCCAACCAAAATTGGTTACAATCTTCACCTTCCCATCTATGTTATAGTTTTAAGTTGAGTTAGGCGGCCGAAGGTCACCGGCGGTGGGCAAAACTGTAGATTTATATTCTAAATGCATAATAGACGAATAAAATAAAAGCGGCAAAAACTTACAGCGATCTCCCGCAGATCCGCAATCGGCAATGGCGAAACTCGCTGTCGGAAGAGCGATCACAGGATCGGAAAGCCCTCCGCACTTCCACAAACCAAATCCCACCGCCTCAGATGTTCTCCTCTTACTCTCGTCTCAAACGCACCCTGATTCTTGTTGCGTGATCCTTGGACGCATCCCCTTTATATAGGGAAATAAACCAGGAGCATAATGGGCCTTTTCCATTATGAGTAGTGGGGAACATGGGCCACGTCGTTCCCATATCCCCACTCTCCCCATTTCCAACATCTCCCATTCGTCCAAGGTAAGTCATTAAGACTAGTTCATTCAGGTAAGTCACAAAGACTTAATGAGTCACATAGACTATTAGAGAGTTTGGTCACATAGATCATATGAGAATATCCAATCCATACTTAGAGAAAATGGTTCGTGCGACAGCAAGCACACTAAGCGATAGTTGCTAAGAAGATTGTTACACCTTGACTTAGCCGCTCGTTGAGCAATCAATGCTAATAAAGTTGTTACACTTTGCTTAGCTGCTCAAATAAATTAGAGACACACTCTTCAGGGCACTTAGCCACTTTCCTGGTGGCACATAGCCTTTATCCAGGATTCATCTAATCTTCAAGTGACACACAACCATTATATTGAAGATATCCATGTCTTGCTATTTACCCAGATTAAATAATTTTCATTTACATCGATATGAACATCTCTAATCCCTTATAATGACCATTGTGTTAAGAGCATGTTCCATATCCAATATTCACATTCATTTCCGTACATAATAGAAATGGGTCGACCAGTGAATAACAACAAAAGATGTAAATATATTTAATCTTCCTTTTTAGCTAGAATCTATTTATTTTAATTAGTCGCTTTCCTAGTTATGCTCCATAAACCGAATCATCCATAGCCATAGGATACATGCTAAAGTAGCAGACACTGATTAAAACTTCAAGTAAACAGCTAAATAGTCACTAAGGCAAAAATTGAGATTAACTTATAATCTCAAAGGTCTCACATAGTAGAGAAACAGGGATTCATTCTCCTACTACCTTTATTGTCGCAATAGCACATGTGGTATGAATCGCATGCTATGATGTTATTCTCTTTTCTAAAAAGAGCGCATGTTGTCTTCAAATTTTAACATCGTACAAATATTGATCTAGACATACTTAACGTCTAATCTTGAATTCAACATATGAATTCTAATCTGGCTTTCAACAGGTTCAGTAAATGGTGGGCTCATTTACTTAGATCATTATTTACACATAAATGATCTCATCTTGACACAATTATCAAGGCGACCTCAACTTATGAATCTATCTCTAATTTCATAATTTCAGCTACGTAAGCTGTTTCATAAGTAACGATCTTACCCCTATTTGTACTTAACAAACAGAGATGATTGTCCATGTGAGTGGACCAATCTCCACCTGTCAATATGCTCACCGAGATCTTATATGAATGTAACAAATACAACATATACACTGAATAAATTATGGCAAATGAAACAATCAAAACACAAAGTCTGATTGTTATTTCAATGGTGTTACATTCTACAAAGTCTCAAAGACTTTACATGTTCTTTAAATGACTCTTTAGTCATTGGCTTAGTAAAAGGATCTGCAAGCATAACACGTGTAGGGACATACTCAAGGATGACTTTTCTTTTAGCCACAATATTCCTTACAAAATTATATTTAATTTCTATATACTTGCCTTTGCTATGATATTTGGGATCCTTGGAAAAAGCTATTGCAGCTTGACTGTCACAGTAGACAGTTACTGGACTCCCATTATCCTCAGTAATTTTCAGATGCTTCAGAAACCTCCTCAACCAGACTGCTTCTTGCACAGCTGCTGAACATGCCACATATTCAGCTTCCATAGTCGACAAAGCTACACAAGTTTGTTTCTTGCTGTTCCAGGAGATGACGCCACCATTCAATAAGAATGCATAGCCTGATGTGGATTTTCTATCATCCAGGTCTCCAGCCCAATCTGCATCTGAATAACCTTTCAGACTCATATCTGATCCTTGAAAACAAAGACAATAATCTATTGTCGCTTTCAGATATCTGAATATCCTTTTTACTGTCTTCCAGTGTCTCGGTCCTGGGTTTGACTGGAAGCGACTGACCAAGCCCACAACATAGCTGATATCGGGACGTGTACACAACATAGTGTACATCAAACTACCAATAGCACTGACATATGATTTTTTATTCATCTCAGCTATTTCCTCTGGAGTTTTAGGACACATACTCTTGCTCAACACAGTACCTTTCACAATAGGTGTATGTTCTATGTTGCAATTAGACATGCTGAACTGATGTAACATCTTATTTATATAAGACTCTTGTGACAAACCCAAAAGTCCTTTAGAACGATCTCTTATGATCTTCACCCCTAAGATGTATTCAGCTTCTCCCATATCTGTTGTATCAAATTGTGATGACAACCACTTCTTGACTTCATTTACATATCCTATGTCATTTCCAGCTATCAGTATATTATCAACATATAATGATAAAATGACATACTTTCCTTTTTCCCTTTTCAGGAAAACACAATGATCCTCATTGATCATCTCAAAATCATAAGATAAAACGACTTCGTTAAATCTTATGTTCCATTGTCTTGACGCTTGCTTTAGCCCATATATAGACTTTCTAAGTCTACATATTTTTTGCTCTTGGCCTTCAGTAATGAAACCTTCTGGTTGAACCATATAGATTTCTTCATCAAGATCACCATTAAGGAAAGCAGTTTTTACATCCATTTGATGTAATTCCAAGTCATAATGTGCCACAAAGGCCAAAATAACTCTTATTGATACAAATTTCACTACAGGAGAAAATGTCTTTTCAAAGTCAATACCCTCCATTTGGGTATATCCTTTTGCAACTAAACGAGCTTTGTATCTATTAATCGATTCATCTGCTTTCCTCTTTATTTTGAGAATCCATTTATTCCTAATAGTCCTTCGGCCCGGAGGAAGATCGACTAAGTCCCAAACATGATTTTGAATCATGGACTCCATCTCTTCAACCATTGCAACTTTGCATTTTTCTCTAACTCTACATCCCAATGCTTGCTCAATGGATTGAGGTTCGTCATCGTCAATTGGAAGTGTTACCAATGCCTCATTCTCAATATCAAACCTCTTCTTAGGTTTGATCTTACGAACACTTCTCCGTAAGTTGGGATGTTGAGAAGTCAACTTATGACTCGGCATATCACTCCCACTCGGTTGACTAGACTCAAGTATCCCTTTTGACACCTCTCTCATTGATAATATCTCATCCTCCTCAAATAGAGGAACATTTTTATCAACATCACCTCTGATTGGGAACTCTGTTTCGCGAAAAGTCGCATCTCTCGAGTCTATTTCGGAGATGGTTCCATCTAGTTGCTCACCTATGGGAACATAACCTTTGGAGGTCTCATGATATCTTATAAAGATACATTTCTTACCTTTAGGCCCTTTCCATACTTGTGAGAATTATCATGAACATAAGCAGCTGACCCCAAGGTCTCAGATTGTAAAATACCAGAAAAATGACGAATATTAATAAGGGAATTTTTCGGAATTTTTGGACATTTTTCGGGAATTTTTCGGAGCTCGTACGGACGAGTTGACGGGGATAAAAACGGGGTCCGGAAAAGCCTGTTTAGGTTATCCTGTTTTAATGAGAAAAAGATTTAATTTTTCTTTTCCTTTTACTTTTTCTTTTCTCTATTTCTTTCCCGTGCACCGCGCACCCGAGCCGACGCCTTCTCCCTCACCGACTCTCCTCTTGCCCTAGCCACCCGGCGCCAGCCGACCGCCGACTACCGCAGTCCTCGCCAGCCATCCCGTGCCCTAGCCGAGTTCCTCCTGTCGAGGCTGCGCCCTAGTTTCTCCGCCGTCTGCCACCGTCGAACGGAGAGTGTCGGCTACCTTCCTCTGCCCTAGACAAACTCCAGCGCCGGCCGCCGGCACCTGTGCCCTAGCACGACCATTCTCCTCTTTCGAGCACCGGCAGCCGATCAAGTTCTTTTGCCAAGTCGACATCGTCACTACCGTCCTGGTGCCCTAGCGCCGGTCTTCTGCCGCGACGCTGACCCCCTCTCCCGCCGGCGACGAGAGCCACTTTGCCTCTCCCCTCCTCTGGTCCAACGAGCCACCGCCGGACACCCTTGCTCTCGACCCCGTCGCGACGATCAGCGGCCACTGGATGTCGATGTGCAGAGATCACGCCATGCCCTAGCACTGTCGCCGACTGCCAGAATTGATCCAGCACGCCTTGTGACACTGCCGATCCCTTGCCTCTGCCCTAGCCTTCAGCCGCGTGCCCTACTTGATCTTGGAGGTCACGGATTGGTGAGGTTTTGTGTATTGTGGGGTGTTTTTGGATTACGGCAGCGACCCCATCATGCAGCATCCTGTTCCAGCACCAACAGAGGCTAGGTAGTGAGGTAAGGATTAAAGAATTGTATCTTCGTTATAGATTCTGTGTTGTTTGGGCTATTGTGATGATAGATTTGGATTTAGGTAAATTATTGTTAGAATTCCTAACTAGTTGGATTTGTGATCGTTTTGCAAATGGTTGTGGAGGTTTGAGTGCTATTGCTTGGTTCCAGCTTTAGACCCAGCCGCTATAGCTCCAGTTGTGAGCAACGACATGAACGAATTTTTTTTGGGTAAGTTGTGCTATGAAATTCTTACATTTAGTATTGGTTTAGATAAGTTGTTGTGTTTGATTATGCATATTGCAAATCCTAATTTGAATGGATTAGTTAGGATTTATTGAGAAGTTGGATTCCAGGGATTTGATTTAGCTAATTAATTGGTATATAATTAGCTAAACCTGTATATCTATTGGTATTACAGGACTTTGACGCGAGACGAGTATCTCGATGTCGGATTTGGACATTTCTATTGGAGGCGGGTACTTTTGACTTATTGTCTTTGATATGCTTAGTAATTAAATTAACAAGATGCATTAATTGTGTTTCTTACTTGTTTCGGTTAATCACTGCCCAATACATGCTACCTGTTGATTGATTGTTTGTTTACATCTTGTATGGATATGTACCTGATTCCACATGCTCATGGGTAGTGATATAACCATATTTTACCATGTCAGGACATAGGTTTGATACCTTATAGGATCAGATACCTTGATATGATTCATTCGTTTTGGTGCACATTATGATATATCCAGAGATTGGTTTAGTATATTACCATGTTTAGTGACATGCACCATTCGCATGATTGCATGCTGAGTGATTGATTGCTCCTTTATTGTCGAGCACTTTGCCAGTTTCACTATTCGGTGCTCCGTTGTGACGCCCATGGGTAGCGGGTAGCACGTCGGTTTGACTCTTCCGGTGCTCCGTTGATCCGCTCATGGGTAGTGTGTGACGCAGCGTGTAGCACGTTAGAGATTCCTCCCATAGTGTCTGGGAGATGAGAGCATCGCTCCCCATTTATGATTTGGGGTAGAATGATATGTACCGACAGCATCCGTCCACTCGATCACTCATCAGGAGTAGTTGCTGAGTCTCGGTTGTCACAACCCTACCCACTCGGTCCCACTTATGTTGTGAGTTGGGTGACTGGCGTCGGGGTGACCACGATCGCATGCATGATGCATTTATTGTTGTGTTTGTGTTTGCTGCATTTATATGCTGCATATTGTTTGGATACTTATGTTTGGCGATCATTTCCTTATCCTCGATTGTTTGACCTTATACTCGGGACTGGTTAATACGGTATTCTCTGTTTATTTCGGATCGTTCTTATCTTTCTTACGAGACCGTATCGCATGATTAGTCTAGGTGTTGTTTCTTTACTTTGCGTATCAATTGTACTCACCCGCCTCCATTGTTGATATTTTCGGGTTGATCTGTCAGGAGAGTTCGATCTTTGGTCCTGCAGACCTCGAGGATGGGATTGGTTTTCGTTTGGTTCCTTTTCTAGATTGTTTGAACTTGTTGTTTTGGATTTATTTACTTATGGACACGATATAGATTTTATTATATCGATGGATTTGGATTTGGTTTTATTCTACTACATGCTGCCTGGACGGCAGAAGAGGTGAGTTCGCTTATGGGTGTAGTGGAGTAGGGTGGATTTCAGTCGAGTATTATTTGCTTTAATTATATAAGCTGCGTGGTGATGTTTCATTTAGTTGTTATTATTCCAGCCGTGGTGAGGTATTTGTGAGATGTAGAAAAGTTTCAGATTGTCCACCGTACAGGGGAGATGCTGCCGAAATTTTCTCGGACAGGGACTCCTCTGGGGCGTGACAATTTAGTGGTATCAGAGCACAGTTTTATAATCTTTTGTTTCGTATTTTGGATTTTCGGGATTTATCTGATACCAATTTATTGGTATCAGAGCGGGTTATGATACCTGCTTTTGGTGTTCTGGAGATTTATCGGATACCTGTTGTGGTATTCTGAGTATTTGGTTAGCCAGGTTTGCGAGTCAAACTGGGCATTTATTTTGGATTTTCGGATTTTCGATATGGTTATGTTTCAGATTTCTGTTTCGGAATTATATCGATTTCCGGCGATTTTTTTCGTTTAGAATTTTGAGGTCAGAAGTTGGGGACTGGACAGCGATGGAACATCTCCAGACGGCAAATAGGTATGATGTTTATTTTATGATAGTTAGGACATCTATTAGTACTTTATCTTTATTACCTGTCTGGTTGTTGTAGCCATATTACATGTAATGGGTTAGCCATTGAGCAGGGTTGACCTTAATAGAGATCAAGGATTATAGTCTCTGATGATTTTTTTTTTCCATCATACCATAAGTAGTTTTAGCTGCTGTTACTACTAGTAGGAGATGGAGGCACATACCAGCCTCTACTATTGTTAGCTGGCTAATGGATGATACCTACATATTCCTGTTGACTTAGCCAGTAGAGTTTTTATACTCATATCTTTTGGATATTAGGATATCCGTTATGATGAAAATTGATCATTTGGGGAGTTATCATGTTTGATCATTGTTGAGAATGATTTGAGGTTGAGGAACATTGTGAGATCAGATATTGTGATGTGTTGATTTCTAATGATTTATGAGAGTAAATGTTATGTGGTTGTCGGATGATCTATTACTAGATATTGTTTTGATGATTTATTAGTGGATAACTATTTTGATGATCTATTATTTGGGTTGTCATTGATGGTGATATAGTAAGTGTCATGTATGATATTCACATATTTGATGATTATAATTGGTGATCAGATATAGATCAGGTGCTAGAGAATTTACGGTTGAGTGTACTTGTGGATTGTAATAAATCTGGTTAGTTGTGGTTAGTAAACAGGATGATAAAGTTGATATTTGCTTCCTCTGATATTGGACTATGTGGATAAATAGTGATTTGATGTTTGGAATATTAATTTGCTCTCATGGGGAGTAGAGACTTATTCATCTGATATTATGTGGACTGATATTTTTGAGGATAAAAAAAAATGAGAGTGTCTTGATGTTCTTGAATTCTGACTTTATCTTTTGGGTCGTACCCCTTTATACATATGATTATTGTGGGTTTCTAGTAGATTATACCCGAGAGGTTAGACATACATGTCTGATTGTTTATTGGAGGTATTTGCCAATTAAAAACTATATTGTGGAATGTGCACATATGTTTGAGTGTTTTATTGGATGTATCTTATCGATCTAATCTGAGTTATGATATGTGCGGATGTGTTGGGTGTAATATTTGAGGTATCTTGTTTATTATATGATTGTTTTGAGAGTATACTTGTGTCGATTATGATTTGTTGGAAGTATTACGTTGATTATACTCTTGGCATAGGTGTACATATGTCATGTGAGTGTTGTTGAGGTGTATTGTTGATTATACCTTTGTTGATATATGCACACGAGTTTGATAGGTATTGTTGGAGGTATCACACTGATTTATACCCGTGCTGTGAGTGCGTTTGGTGTGTAATAATTGGAGGATTATGTTGATCATACATATGTTGTGTGAGCAAGTGTGTCAGGTGTATTGTTGGTAGCAGCATGATTCTACTTATGTTGAATGCAGGATGTAGAGTGTCTGCATTATGTCATTTGTTGGATTACCCTGTCAACCCATATTCTTATCAGTGAGTGATTCACTACGATGTTGATAGATTTAAGGATGAGTTTGATTTGTTTACTAGGTTGTTTATACATTTGGCTGTCCACAGAGATATGTGGTTGAGTGATCTCGTGTAGCCTCTAGTTGGATAGTTAGGTGCCTTAGACACTTATGGATCGTTTGTAGTGGAGCGGAGTTTCCACATGTACATATTTCGGATTGCTTGTAGCGGAGCATTGCTCCCATATCTATTGCAGATACATGTTATAGATTATGTGTAGTGGAGTGATACTCCTACATATTGAAGATTTCTTGTGGTAGAGCGTTGCTCCCACATATGTGGTATTTCCTGTGATGGAGCGTTGCTCTCACACTGGAGGATCTATGTTTAGATGATCTATATCGTTGGTGATCATATTTCAGACTTATTGTCAGAGATCTTATGGTTAGAAATGTCTGTGATATGGACATTATGTGTCATGATTTTACCATTAGGGTTTGGGAAGCCTTAGAGGTTTTCAGAGACTTGATGATTTTGGTATTCCCATGATGTTTGGATGGGTTTCCATTGTCTTTGTTGACGGTGTTGTGATCTATTGCGGATCCACGGTGAGTTACGCACTTCATCTTTGCATAGTTCTAGAGATGCTTCGATGGAAACGTCTAGATGTGTAGACCAGTAGTGCGTATTTTGGTTATCTTCTGTGAGATGTTTGAGACACACGGTCACTAGAAGGTATCTAGTGGTTCCTCAGGAGATCGAGGTTGTCACCATTGGAAGTAGGCGGAGTCATACAGGAGCTCCGCACTTCCTTTATTTGGCTCGATATTTCAGATCGTTGAGGGTTTCTCTCGGATTGCTATGCCACTTTCACGCTTAACCGGAAAGGCGTGAAGTTCATGAGGTGAGGATTATGATATCAGTTAAATAATAAAGAGTATTGGACGGATGTTGGTTTTTTCTAGAGGACGGATTCGTGCTTTATACGGAGCGTCTCTACATGGTTTTATCGTTGTTTTGATGCACGGCAGGGTAGTCTCCTACTTCTCGGCGGTTGAAGGAGCATAAGGAGAACTACCCATTACATGATTAAGTTGCCATTATTTTGCCTTGAAGATTTGGCACAACATCTGTTCGATATTACATTTGAGATTCTCACCGATCATAAGAGTCTCAAATATATATTTTACCGGAAGAATTTAATCTCGGCGGAGGAGATGGATGGGTTCTGAAGGATTATGGTATACCATTAGCTATCACGAGAAGAGCTAATGTGGTTCGATGACTCGGAAATCAGAGGACTTTAACGCCATGAGTTGTGGTGAACTTGATTCAAGGTTTCTCCGAGTTGTGCCTTGAGGATAAGGATAGGCAGCGGTACTGTTACCATGGTTGCTCGATCGTTAATCGGACGAGGATCAAGAGCCTTGGGCTGATCGATGTTGCGGTTTATTTGCGAGAAGATAGCTTGCAGTAGCACCGAGTTCACGAGGCGAGGAGGGTATTATATACTTCGAGGGCAGTTATCGTACCTCGGTATCCGGTCTTACAGGAGCTACTTGAAGCTCATCGCTCTCGATTCTTTGTCCACCTAAGCGGTACCCATATGCACCAAGATTTGAGGTGTTTCTATTGGTGGAACGATAGGAAGGTATGAAGGAAGACATCGCGGATTTTGTAGCTAGATGTCTTGCCTGTTAGCAAGTGAAGGCCGAGCACCAGAGACCTGCTGATTCGCATTCTGAGTGGAAATGAGAACATATTACCATGGACTTTGTGGTAGGGTTGCCGAGGACACGACGAGGCCATGACGCGATTTGGGTAATCATTGATCGATTAACCAAATCCGCGCACTTCTTAGCGATCCGGAGGACTGATTCGCTGGACCAATTGACAGATCTGTATTGCCGAGAGATCATCAGATTATATGGTGTTCCGTTGAGTATTATTTTGGATAGAGACCCCGGTTCACGTCTCGTGTCTGGCAGAGTCTGCAGCAGGCCTTGCGAACGCAGCTCCGTTTCAATATGATTTTCCATCCGTAGACAGATGGACAGTCAGTGCGGACCATACAGATTCTAAAGGATTTGCTGAGGTCATGTATGTTGGATTTTTAGAGGCAGTTGGGAGGACCATTTTCCATTGGTAGAGTTCGCCTACAACAACGGTTTGCATTTGGTTATCCAGATGACACTGTTTGAAGTGTTGTATGGTAAACCTTATCGGACACCCACCCTCTGGGATGAGGTTGGGGAGGCCAAGTTGTTGGACCTCATAGAGCTCAGAATGAGGCAGAGTTGGCCCGTACTATCAGACAGAGGATGTCAGAGGGATAATACTGCCAGAAGAGTTATGTTGACCGGAGTCGTAGACTCTCAGAGTTCTCTATTTGCGTCACCCGCGAAGGGGGTGAAGAGATTTGGCTTCATAGGTAAGCTAGCTCCGCGGTACATTGACCTTTCGAGATCTTAGAGAGGATCGGAGCGGTAGCTTACAGATTGGCACTACCACCGTCCCTATTAGGAGTACACGATGCATTCCACGTGTCTATGCTGAGGAGATCGTGCACGACCCAATCGTGTGGCGGATGTCTCGTTCGATTCGACTGGCGTCACTTATGAGGAGGTTGCAGTTCTTGGCCGGAAAGGCGTCGGTTGTGGAACAAGACTATCCGACTGGTTAAAGTCGGATGGCATCATTCGGACGAGGGGCTACTGGGAGCTCGAGGATACTATCCGAGCTCGATATCCCCATCTTTTCACTGAGGTATGTGATTGCACTTTCGTTCAAAGATTTATATTTGTAATTTGTTACTATTGTAGTAACAAAATTGGGGACGAATTTTTATATTGGAGAATGTAAAATCGAAAAATGGCGAATATTAATAAGGAATTTTGAATTTTCAAGCTCGTACGGACGAGTTGACGAGGATAAAAACGGGGTCCGGAAAAGCCTGTTTAGGTTATCCTGTTTTAATGAGGAAAAGATTTAATTTTTCTTTTCCTTTTACTTTTTCTTTTCTCTATTTCTTTCCCGTGCACCCGTCGCCGAAACCACCGCGCACCCGAGCCGACGCCTTCTCCCTCACCGACTCTCCTCTTGCCCTAGCCACCCGGCATCGGCCGACCGCCGACTACCGCAGTCCTCGCCGGCCATCCCGTGCCCTAGCCGAGTTCCTCCTGTCGAGGCTGCGCCCTAGTTTCTCCGCCGTCGAACGGAGAGTGTCGGCTACCTTCCTCTGCCCTAGACAAACTCCAGCGCCGGTCGCCGGCACCTGTGCCCTAGCACGACCCTTCTCCTCTTTCGAGCATCGACAGCCGATCAAGTTCTTTTGCCAAGCCGACATCGTCACTACCGCCCTGGTGCCCTAGCGCCGGTCTTCTGCCGCGACGAGAGCCACCTTGCCTCTCCCCTCCTCCAGTCCGACGAGCCACCTCCGGACACCCTTGCTCTCGACCCCGTCGCGACGATCAGCGGCCACTGGATGTCGATGTGCAGAGATCACGCCATGCCCTAGCACTGTCGCCGACTGCCAGAATTGATCCAGCACGCCTTGTGACACTGCCGATCCCTTGCCTCTGCCCTAGCCTTCAGCCGCGTGCCCTACTTGATCTTGGAGGTCACGGATTGGTGAGGTTTTGTGTATTGTGGGGTGTTTTTGGATTACGGCAGCTACCCCATCATGCAGCATCCTGTTCCAGCACCAACAGAGGCTAGGTAGTGAGGTAAGGATTAAAGAATTGTATCTTCGTTGTAGATTCTGTGTTGTTTGGGCTATTGTGATGATAGATTTGGATTTAGGTAAATTATTGTTAGAATTCCTAACTAGTTGGATTTGTGATCGTTTTGCAAATGGTTGTGGAGGTTTGAGTGCTGTTGCTTGGTTCCAGCTTTAGACCCAGCCGCTATAGCTCCAGTTGTGAGCAACGACATGAACGAATTTTTTTTGGGTAAGTTGTGCTATGAAATTCTTACATTTAGTATTGGTTTAGATAAGTTGTTGTGTTTGATTATGCATATTGCAAATCCTAATTTGAATGGATTAGTTAGGATTTATTGAGAAGTTGGATTCCAGGGATTTGATTTAGCTAATTAATTGGTATATAATTAGCTAAACCTGTATATCTATTGGTATTACAGGACTTTGACGCGAGACGAGTATCTCGATGTCGGATTTGGACATTTCTATTGGAGGCGGGTACTTTTGACTTATTGTCTTTGATATGCTTAGTAATTAAATTAACAAGATGCATTAATTGTGTTTCTTACTTATTTCGGTTAATCACTGCCCAATACATGCTACCTGTTGATTGATTGTTTGTTTACATCTTGTATGGATATGTACCTGATTCCACATGCTCATGGGTAGTGATATAACCATATTTTACCATGTCAGGACATAGGTTTGATACCTTATAGGATCAGATACCTTGATATGATTCATTCGTTTTGGTGCACATTATGATATATCCAGATTGGTTTAGTATATTACCGTGTTTAGTGACACGCACCATTCGCATGATTGCATCTTGAGTGATTGATTGCTCCTTTATTGTCGAGCACTTTGCGGTTCATCATTCGGTGCTCGTTGTGACGCCTCGTGGGTAGCGGGACAGGTAGCATGTCGGTTGACTCTTAGGTGCTCGTTGATCCGCTCGTGGGTAGTGTGTGTGCACGTTTAAGATTCCTCCCGTCATAGTGTCGGAGATGAGGCGTTGTGCTCCCCGTTTATGATTTGGGGTAGGAGTATGTATGTACTCAAGATCCCGTCCACTCGATCACTCATCGGAGTAGTGTTGGCTGAGTGTAGCCCTACCCACTCGGTCCCACTTATGTTGTGAGTTGGTGGACTGGCGTCGGTGATCGTGACATCGCATCATGTCGTGATGCATTTATTGCTGTGTTTGTGTTTCTTTGCGATTTATATCGCGTATTGTTGGATACTATGTTTGGCGTACGCATACGGATTTCCTTATCCCTCCGTTTGACCTTATACTCGGGACCTGGTTAGTCTGATATTCTCTGTTTATTTCGGATCGATTCTTATCTTTCTTACCGTGAGGTACGCATGATTAGTGCTAGGTGTTGTTTCTTTACTTTGCATATCAACTGTACCTGCTGAGTGTTGGACTCACCCCGCCTCCATTGTTGATATTTTCAGGTTGATGCTGTCAGGAGAGAGTTCCAGTTGCTGGTCCCTGCAGACCTCGAGGATGGGATTGGTTTTCGTTTGGTTCCCTTTTCTGTTCTAGACTGTTTGAACTTGTTATGTTCTGGATTTATTTACTTATGGACATGGTATAGATTTTATTATATCGATGGATTTGGATTTGTTTTTTATTCTACTACATGCCTGCCTGGACGGCAGAAGAGGTGAGTTCGTCGGATTTGAGCTTTACGAGTGTAGTAGAGTAGGGTGGATTTCGAGTCAGAGTATTATTTTACTGTTTAATTATATAACTGCGTGGTGATGTTTCATTTAGTTGTTATTATTCCAGCCGCCTGTGGCTGAGGTATTTGTGAGATGTAGAAAAGTTTCAGATTGTCCACCGTACAGAGGCGATGCTGCCGAAATTTTCTCGGACAGGGACTCCTCTGGGGCGTGACACAGATTACTCAAATCTGGTTTTCTGCCTGTCCAACGTTCATATGAGGTAGATGGAACTGACTTTAAAGACACTTTGTTAAGTATATAGGCTGCAATTAATAATGTATCTCCCCAATAGGAGATTGGCAAATTAGCTTGCGCCATCATAGACCTAACAATTTCAAGAAGAGTCCTATTTCTTCTTTCAGCTACCCCATTTTGCTGTGGAGTTCCTGGGATTGTCAACTGTCTAATAATTTCTCTATCATTACATATTGTCTTGAACATATCAGACAAATACTCCCCTCCGTGGTCAGTGCGTAAAGCTTTAACTTTACGTTCCATTTGATTCTCAACTTCGTTCATATAACGAACGAAGCAATCTAATGCTTCAGATTTGTGAGAAATCAAATACACATGACCGAATATAGAGAAATCATCAATATATGTAATGAAATAGGAAGCTCCATGTCTAGCCCTCACATTTATTATACCATAAATGTCCGAATGAATTAAATGCAATGTTGATTCAGATCTAATAGCCTTACCAAATGATTTCCTAGTTGCTTTTCTAGCAAAACAATGCTCACATATAGACAATTGAATCTTAGCTCGAGTGCCCAATAGATCCTCTCTAGCTAACCGATTCATACGTTGTTGTCCTATGTGTCCTAATCTAGCATGTCAAACCTCATCAGTTATATCTACATCACTAGTTAAAGTAATGTTTGAAAAACAACCATCAATAGCATAATTGACATATGACTCTACATCAAGAACCATAAAACTATTTATTAAAAAACCATATCCGATTGACACTGAGTCAATCTTAAGTTCAACAGACCGATTGTAAAAATTAATACAATACCCTAAATCAAGAAGACACATAACGGAAATAAGATTCCGTTGAATTTCAGGAGCATACAGGACATCATGTAGAAATAAAACTCTACCACCACGTAGGTTGAGTTTGCAAGTGCCGACTCTTTTGACTTCAACTCTTGCATTATTTCCCACATAGATCCACTTGTTGCCAGCTGGTACCCGACGATACTCAACAAATGTAACTCGTTCCCGAGCTACATGGTTGGTTGCTCCTGAATCTATAATCCACAAAGGATAAGAATCAGCTAACAACACTGAACTAGCAACAAAATGCTCTTGAAAATAAGACACACTTGGATTTACCTTTTTCGGTTCGGTGCACTCCCGAGCAAAGTGGCCCTTTTTGCCACAGTTAAAACAAGTCAACTTATTTTTAGGTTTCTTTCTAGTCTTCTTGACTATCTTCTTGATTGGGCCCTGTCCTACAACAGCAGCTTCCTTCTTCTTTCCTTTCCCTTTCTTGAACCATTTCTTTTTCTTGGATCCATATGATCCTACAGAACCTACAGCCACATAGGCTTGTCCAGAAATCCTTGCGGATTCAACTCTCTCTGCCTCCAATTCTACATGGCGTGAGACATCAGTGAAAGTCTTGATACTCTCACTATGAGTTAAGGTCTGCTTCATGGTCTCCTAAGAATCTGGAAGTGAACGAATAACTGCTTGAACCTGTTGTTCATTAGTCAACTCATGACCAGCAGTTTTAAGCTCCCGAATCATGTTCGACATCTCCCTAAGGTGTTGAACCATTGATACATTCGGACGCTTTTTGTAGCTGTTAAACTTGATTGTCAGCTGGCGAAGCTTGCTCAGACTTACTCCACTATATTTTTCTTTAAGGGCAACCCAGACTTCATGAGCCGTAAAATATGACTCATATTCAAAAGCTAGGTCGTCTACCATTGAACTAATCAATATACCCTTTGCAGTGGAGTCCTTTTTCTTCCATGCCTTATAGGCATCAAGATCTTGTCTGTGTTGTGCAGTGGGACCATCTACAGGTACTTCCATAACCTGATTTACAACCTCTAGAACTTCTTGTTCCTCAAGTACATATTGTATCTTGAGGTGCCAGATCTTATAGTTATCCCCATTAAATTTTTCACCTTTGTTGAGTTCAGCTATTATGTTTTTGGTTGCCATAATCTATCATAAATAAACAAATTATTTAGTATTCAGTGTATATCATATGTATGCAATTTATGATTGACTTAATATTACTTTGAGTTGATTTACAAAATCAAGTGACAACTATGTTTTCACTCATCATTCGTATGACCAATCAAATTAATATTAATCAATTCTATTACATACATCCCAACAAATGAACTAATCATTTTTAATATCATGAATTCTTTAATTAAATGAACTAATCATTTAATATATCATGTTTTTTTTTTAAAATTAAATGAACTAATCATTTAATATATCATGTTTTTTTTAATTAAATGAACTAATCATTTAATACTTCATGAACTAATCATGCATCATGTCAAGCAAACAACATAAATAAATGAACACATCATTAACATAAAATTATGTTGCAAATTGTTAACATATAACTAACTGACATGAATGAAATGGATTAACTATTGTTCATACAAAACGACAATAAAAATAACAGAACTCTAATAAACTAGATAGGCAACTACCACTCCCACTAGGACAGACACTAGTGTAGTGGCTAATATAATCCCTCTCAGCCTGGACTCATTTGGAGTAATCACAGGCAGGACATCTTCAAGGTTCTCTATTGGATCCATAATTGGATCCTCTTCTGGTTTCTCCTCGATCATTTCCGGGTCCTCTTTGAACTCTTCCGGATCCTCTTCAGTCATATGATGAAGCAACTCCTCACATAGTACAGAATATGTGATGTGTCCTTGATGACGCTCCCAAATATAATCTGCTATCATCCTAGGATTTTCTAGCAATGAATGCATCAAAGCCCAAATCCTATAACTGTCCAGGACTGGAAACTCTTCTCGCTCAAGTTTCCAAAACAGATCATCAAGTCGTCCAATGTGTCCGTCGACTCCATAAGTAGAGTTATACTCTATCTCCTGAATATCCTCCCTGAGCTGATTTCGTCGCACTTCACGACGAGTCAATGTGGTAATCGTCCGTGCCATCTAAAAAATTGAAAATAAATAAGTCAGTACAAAATCGACTAATCAGTATAAAACCGGCTTATTTCAATTTATACAGGCATAGTACCAACATAATAAATCAAGAAAAACAAATCTTCTCGATTTTCAGGAGTTTAAGTCGATAATTAGAACTAATCTAATTGGTCAGACCCGTTGGATCGGTTGATTAGGGATCCAGATCCTAAGCTCGGTCCATTGTCCTTAATTAGAACTAATCCAATTGGATGGAGATTTTTGTACTTATGTTCTGTTACTTTTTCTCTAAGTCCATTTCTACCAATTTCAGACTTATTGATCAAACTCAGATCCATTTGATCAAACCAATGTCCATTGGTTTAAGTCTAACCAATTAGAACAAATCTAATTGTTTTGATCAAATCTGACCCATTAGAATAAATCTGGCCATTTGATCATATTTGGTCCAAGTCTAATTAATCAACCCAAATTAATTTGGGGTTGGATCAAATTGGTTTAATTAAATCCAATGGTTTAATCTAAACCGGATCTAATTGGACCAATCTGATTCGACTAAACTAATTAATTGCCTCGGATCTGATTCTAATTATCTTTCAACCAAGCCCATTTAAAGTTGAACCAGTTCAATTGAATAAAATTCATTGCATTCAAGTGAATAAAAGTCATTGCATTCAACTTGAACAGTACGAAATTAAATTTATGCATGCATCAAATTTAATTGCATGGACATGATACGCTTTTCCTTTTTTTTTTTTTTAAATAAACATGTATTCCATGCGTTTATTCACCGTGTGCAGTAATGAGATGGTTTTTTTATTTGATTTTCTAAAATCAAACTTTTCCTCACACGAATGGTTCTTTTGCCGATTTCTCCGCCACTACCCACATCCTCAACCCGTGCACCTTGCACACGCCGCACACGCTACCACGCCGCCTTCTTCAATCACACCGCGTAAACCACCCACGCCGCGACGGACACGGTCGCCGGTGATACCTACCTTCTGCTAGTGGCAGTTGATCATTTCCAACACCAAAAACTAGTCAATTTTAGGCTCGACGAGATCGTCGACAGTGGTTCTGACTGTCCTAGCCACTAACACATAGCCGACCAGCCAGGATGCCAACGACGGCCATGGACTGCCGTCGCCGGCAAATCCAGCGGTCTTGATTTTACATATTTGGCACAACGTGTATGCTACGACACATTAGTCGTGCAAAACAATGACGGGAAATGACAAAACGAGGAAACATTCGTACAACAATTTCATAATTCGTTTATAAACATTTAGAAATAACTACGCGCTCTGATACCAATGTAGATTTATATTCTAAATGCATGATAGACGAATAAAATAAAAGCGGTAAAAACTTACAGCGATCTCCCGCAGATCCGCAATCTGCAATGGCAAAACTCGCTGTCGGAAGAGCGATCACAGGATCGGAAAGCCCTCCGTAATTCCACAAACCAAATTTCACCGTCTCAGATGTTCTCCTCTTACTCTCGTCTTCAACGCACCCTAATTCTCGTTGCGTGATCCTTGGACGCATCCCCTTTATATAGGGAAATAAACCAGGGGCATAATGGACCTTTTCCATTATGAATAGTGGGGAACATGGGCCACGTTCCCATATCCCCACTCTTCCTATTTCCAACAAAAACATCCCTTACCAAGTACCATACAGGTTGTCCTGACGATCTCCAAACACTTGACTCGATCTAAAATTATAATCTAAATCGAAAGATAAATACAGGAGAGATCATAGCTAATTTTAGCTCAATTTTAATCAATGTAAATTACGGGAGAGGTAAGGAAGAAATTGTGAATTATGGAGTAAAAAATCTGAGCTCCCACTTATACCCAAGTTATATGAGTTATATGAGGGTGATTGCATCAGGAATTTATCATCTTCCTGCACCCAATCAATCACAATATATTACTGGCAATAATAGCGCAGTGGTAAAAGGTTGCGTCCCATCATAGGATATGATCCACTCCAACGGTCCTCGTACCGAATCGCTCAAATGCTCCCCTCCTTGACGGGCACGTAACCAGCTGGGACCAAAGCCTTCAATTCCGCTGCCACGGCCACCCCTCAATGCTAGTGCGCCAATTCGTCGTCAAGCCTCTTCTGCTCGTAGCCGCATAAATGTATTCGTACGAGGCTCACATCCGGCGTCAAAAGCACTCGCCCGACTCATCTCCCTTTGCGTAACTCGGCCGCATGGATATTAGCATGCGGAAGGCTGCGGATGAGGTGTTTCCAAGGGTTAAAAGAGCGAAGATAGGTAGCTTTCGGCTTCCTCTTTCCTATAAATAGCAAGTTGGGTTTAGTTTCTTCTTTCCAAGTGCGAAATCTTTTTCTCTCTTGTTCTTCCTTTTTCTTCTTTCCTTGATATTTTTTTCAGTCTTCGTTGTTGTTGATCTGGTGAATAGGAAATGGGAAGGGGTAGAGTAGAGCTGAGGCGGATCGAGAATAAGATCAATCGGCAGGTAACGTTCGCCAAGAGGAGAAACGGTCTGCTCAAAAAGGCTTACGAGCTGTCCGTTCTGTGCGATGCCGAAGTCGCCCTCATCGTCTTCTCCACCCGCGGGAAGCTCTACGAGTTCTCCAGCAGCTCCAGGTACTTGAAAAAAATGGTTTGATATAGGATCATCACTCTCTTTTTGGTTATGTGATAAAATTCCGCTATGATCTGTTTCAAGCTTCGACTCATCTTCTGGATTTCCGTTTTAGTGAAAGAAATTAATGGGAAAACTGACTGGATCTTATGAGGAAATAACACGAAGTGGGACAGATAAAGGAAAATTGAATGGATCTTCCGGTTTCGTAAATTTCCGCTACTTTTTTTTTTCCCCCTCAGATCTTCATTGCTACGATGCAATGGTCCAGACATTCAAAAGGCATGCTGAAATTTATGCTTTCACAAAATATTAACAAAATTTCCAACTTGCCTCATCTCTGTTTTCTTTTTGGGCTCATAGGGACTTTGTGTTGGATCGAACAAAGACAGTTTTGTGTTTTGGTGTTAAGTCTTATGAAAACTTAAACTAGAAGATAGCTACAGTTCGTACGGCTGCGGCATCAGATCTCTATCTTTCAGATCTTTTGCCTTGCCTTTTCTTTTTCGTTTTCTGAATAAAAACAACAGTAGTAAGTAACTTCTCTTAAGCCTATACTTGTTCCAGAGTAAAGTTAATTGCTAACAAAGTCTGACAGAGAGAATTCCGAGGTTTCTCTTTTTTGTTTTTCTATATATATCAATCGCATAAAAGTTTAGGGTTTTTTTTGGGTGTAGTTTTGATTATTCATTATCCTCTTCCAACAGTTCATTATATCAGGGCGAATGGAAGGGTATAAAAAGTGAATTTTCTTTCAGAAATTATCCAAGAATATATTGTGTCTGAAGACCGGTAAGGCACGGTCATATCTGTCATTCTTGTGAAGAAACCTCGAGGGTTCTAGCTGCGTCCTTAAGAAATTATCTCATCCATCATTCTAGGGGGAAAAAAAAATCACGATTTCCCATCAAACTATATTTTGTCATCCTCTTTCAGTTACCAGAATACATCCATGGCAATGGCATGTTATGAACAATACCAAAATAAGTTTTTCGTAAAAACATCACATATAAATCCTAGATCTTGCATATTTAATCATTAAGAATTAAGAAACAAATATACGGAAGCATACTTGAATTTATAATGCTTAATACCCTTTAGGAGTTGATCTTCCAGATCAACACGATTTTCTTGAGATTTAGAAGAATAGAATGGCTCGTCATTGTGTGACCTAAGGACTATAACCCCTTATTTATAGGGATGACCTCTCTATTATGCTTTTGATAATTTTATTATAGTCCATCGTAAAAATAAAAATTACCCATCTTTATGCATTAGAAGGCCACATCCTGTTAGATATTTTAATGACTAAATACCTAAAACCTAAGTTGATCGCTTTAATTGGACTTAACCTAATATAACAACCCACAGTACATAATTATTTCACATCCAAGGCCAACGTTGGATTAAAGATCAACAATATTCCACTTGGACTATATGTATAACCCTATAATTATATTTTATAAAAATGACTATACAAGCTTGAATTTACTGCCATTAAAAAAATATATTTGTAACCAATTCCGTCCATTAACCATATCAATATATGTTCAAAATTGTATTCATTACATCTATTGTAATTCAACCCAATGGTCACGTATATTGATGTAACTAAATGACATGGATTATGATATGGATGTGTTATAAGAATATTTTATACAATGTGATTATATCATGTCTATTTCCTATACGTCCACCTTAAACTTTATTGAGATCAAATCATAATTAAAGTCAGAGTGTGTAAATCAACCAAAAACATTATTTCTACAAAAATTATTCTAAAAACATAATAAACCGAAATAACAAAATTTGTCCATAATATGAAAGCATTCAAAATTATAAACTTCCACTAAAATTGAATATCATCTAAGGACATAACACCCATATGAGCAGTGTGCTCATGAAACACTCTGAGTGACACTCCTTTAGTAAGCAGATTTGCAATAATGAAGTTTATTCCAATATGTTTTATGGACAACTATCCACCCTAAACTCTTTTTTTCACAACTAGAAATTTGATGTCTATATGCTTTGACTTTGTCGAGCTTCTATTGTTGTTAGCGTACAGAATTGCTAATTTATTATCACAAAATAACTTGAGTGATCTATAAATACTATCCATTATGCACAACCCTATGATAACATTTTGCAACCATATTCCATGATTGAACATTTTATAATATGCTATGAACTCTCCTTCTATAGTAGAAAAGGCCACAAGTGATTGCTTGGTACACTTCCAAGTGATGGCTCCCCCAGCTAATAGATAGATATATCCTAATATAGATTTCATACTATCTTGACATTCGGCAAAATTAGAGTTAGTATACCTGACAATCTCTAGGTAATCTAACCTTCAATAAGCGAGCATGTAATCCTTTGTTCTCTGCAGATATTGCAAGACCCATTTGGTTACTTTCCAATGGTCTAATCCTGGATTGCTTAGGTATCTATCCAACATCCCTGTAATATACACAATATCTAGACATGTACAAACTTGAGTATACATTAGACTCCCTACTGCTGATGCATAAGGAATCTCCTGCATCTCTTTTTTCTCAAAGTCATTCTTGGAGTATTGATTAAGACTAAATTTATCTACTTAGCCACAGGGTACCGCCTGGTTTATAATTTTGCATATCATATCTTTTGAGATTTTTTTGATATAGCTTTTTATGGTAATGCAAGAGAACCTCAAGAGCGATCTCAGTGTATTTGTATACCTAATATAAAAGAAGTTTCATCAAAATCTTTCATCTCAAAATTTTTAGCTAGAAATCTTTTGATTTTGTGCAACAAGCCTATTTAGTTGTTAACAAACAAAATATGATCAACATATGAAATCAAAAAATATACCTACTCCCACAAAACTTATGGTATATACAATCGTCGGTCGAATCAATCTCAAAACCGAACAAGATGATCACTTGATGAAACTTGATATATCATTGTTGAGATGCTTGCTTGAGTTCATAGATAAATTTCTTAAGTTTGCAAACCATATTCTTTGAATCTCCCAACACAAAGTTTTCTGGTTCCACCATATTGATCGCTCATCAATGCAACCATTGAGGTCAATTTGATGTAATTCAAGATTGTAATGTGTCACCAATGTCATCATGATCCTAAAGATTCTTTCGAAGAAACCGGTGAGAAAGTCTCTTTATAGTTGATGCCTTCTTTCTATATAAAGCCCTTCGCAACAAGACGAACTTTGTACCTCTCCACATTGTCTTTTGAATCCCTCTTAGAACTTTGCATAACTTGACAGAAGTTGCTGGATCATCTTTGATCACTCCAATGTCAACCTCATGTTTTGAAAAAAAATATACAATGTAATCATCTAATGCTACATTTCGCATTTGTCTAGTGGATCTCCTCAATTGCATAGGTTCTTGAGGTGGTAGAGTTTTCTCTCTTGGAATAGTTTCTTGTAAGGTTCTCCGATTTTGTCTTGATCTATTGTGTCTTGAACTTGATCAAGAATATATTTTTGACCAAATTCAATAACACCTATGGAAATATCAACATATTCCTCTTCAAAGACAAAATCCCTAACCGTATCCCCCACCCCAAAGAACCGAGCATTTCTTGACTAAAAAATTGACTTAGTCATGGGATCATAAAATTTATAATAACAACCTATCGTTCTTGAGTTAAGGTCGTGCATCGGCTAGACATCCTCAAACATGTAAGTACTTTAAACCAAGCTTCTTGCCTGTCCAAAGCTCTAGACCAACTCCAACCGGTGCTCTTTTACACTAAAATGGTGTAAAAGGGACACCAAGCTTACTCCAACGGAGACCCCAAATCTTACACCAAAATGGTGCAAGTGAACAGCGCAGCACCAAGATGATGCTGCATTGTTCACTTGCACCATTTTGGTGCAAGTGCAGATTTTTTTAAAAATATAATATATTATATTATTAAAATTATATTTAAAATATTTTTAAATATTATAAATTAATATTATTTAATTTAATTAAATTTATTAGGTAAATTTTATATATTATAAATTTATATTAGTTATTAACTTAAATATTAAATATTAGTATGTTTATTAAATTATTTCTAACAAAATTATAAAATACTAATTTTAATTTTCTTATAACTAAAAACATAATATCATAAAAATTAGTTATCATGTACAATAAATTTTTTAATTTTAATAGTAATTATTATCATAATAAAAATATTTAATAAATTAATATGTATGTTAAATAATAAATTATAAGATGGAAAAATAGAATATTCTAAATAATATTCCTTTTGGTGTAGGAAATGGTGTGTATTGGTTGGAGTTGGAAAATTTTTTTGTGCTCCAATGACATTAAATTGGTGTTAAAAGTGCACCAAAATGGTGTTTGTGGTTGGAGTTGGTCTTAAGGGGTTTGCTAGTTGCTTTAGTTGGAACCTTGTTAAGAATATATGCTAGTCTTAAGCATTTCTCCCTAGAGTGATTCTAGTAAAATAGATTGATAAATCAAACTCCTCACCATATCTTTAAGCGTTCTATTTCATTTTTCAACATCATTCATGCACTTGCCAATTTAGGAACCCGGTTGGGGATTTCATTACCTCTGCGGACCTCTGCCCATGCACTTGCCAATTTGAATTTCTGTTGAACTTCCTCTCAATGACGTGGGACAGTCGTAAAGGCAGCGCTAACGTGGCGGTACCACGTTTTTTTTAAGTGTCTTCAATTTGGAAGCAAGATGAGATGTTTTCATGATGTATTCCCTAATATTACTCTAACCCTTATACTTCATTGAAATTAGATTGGTTAAGAGTGTACTTATTTCAGCTTTTCATTTTTGACAAATCTCTTTTCAATTTCAATAAGAAACTCTTTAGCCTTAGTTATCCTATTTATCATTGTACCCTTGAATGCTTCTGGAATGGTTTTGTTCATTATCATCAAACACATGCAGTTTAATTTCTATCACTTTTTCATCTTCCTCTTATCGTCAGAAGTACTCTTAACGTAAGGTCAAGATCCATGACTCCAAGAACTATTATGAGGTTCTCTTGTCATAATTTGAAGTTAGTGTCATTTAATAGGAATGAAATTGATGTTGGCAGCTATATTAGCATGATTATTGACAACTGAAAGAGAACAACAAACAAACATACTCTTATAAGTCTTCATATAAGAATAATAGTAAATTCAAATAAAGATAAGCATATCTCAAGATGCTAGATAGCCCATTAATATGTCATCTTTGGATAAAATATTAACTACCTACCGTGTGATATCTTGGTGTAGTAATCAAATACTGATAATAAGAATACATCAAATAATAAGTCTTCCTTTGACCTAATTTGTTGCTTATATGTAAAACCTTTGAGCAAAGACTCGGCGCAGATTGTCTTGAATGTAAAATATGCAAGAAAATTCAAACAATGGTGATTGTTTCTTTTAAATTCGATATGAATTGTGCGTTCACCTATACACATACTCAATTGTGCTCAGGTACCATGTAAGAAAACATTACCTATGTTTGATTTTGGATAATTTACTTAATTTGTAACTATATTTTCATATACAATATCTTGTGTATGTAGTTTTTCTTAAAAGTTGATTGTGGTTTGGTATTCTAGTTAATGGAATTATTTTATTACTTTTGTAGCATATTGAAGACGTTGGAGAGGTACCAAAAGTGTAATTATGGGGCCCCAGAGCCAAATACGATATCAAGGGAGATTCAAGTAAATCTTCAAAAGTTTTTTGTCATTATCTACATGCTAATCGTTCTTTCCATTTAACTACAAATATTTCATTGAATATCTAAAATCATATAATTGAATACTTCAAGTAATTAGTCTTTTTCAATAATTTTAATCATATGATTAATTGTGAATTAGATAAATAAAAGTGTAGATTTTGAACACAAAATATTGATGGTAGGTTTTTGCACTGAACAATACTAGTTAAAGAGATATTTATTTTCTATTTTTCCCTTGGGTATAATTACTATGAAAAGTATTGTCACTCGAGAGGTCCTCAATTGACCATATAATAACTACTAGTAAGATAACTTTCACTTTAGTTTTTTAATAGTCCTCATTGATGTATTAATCACCTAAAATGGATGAATCATTATAGCATTAAGTCATCCCCTTGGTTAAGATATAGGGTGTTGCTATATAAGGTATTGGGGTCAAAACTTGACGCGTCCAAGCATACCTCCCCCATACCTTGGTATCTCTTCCGTGTTAACCTAGGGATATATTAATGGGAGCGTTAAGGACGAGTGAATCGTCTTTTATCATGTTATAGCATTAGACCTCTATATATTTTTGTGGCACTTACTCATGTCTAGGCTAAATTGTTAATTTTGATGCTAGCAGAGAGATTCTATGTCCAATTAGTGAAGTGCGGTGATCCATTAGATAAAATTACTTTTTTTTTTCTAATAAATTTAATTTTAAGAATAAGTGGTAACCAATTAATTTTAATATGGCATTATAAACATGAGATATAAAACTTGAATTCTGTCTATACCAAATTAAATATAGGATTACTGAAAAACAAGAAAAATCATAGATAACTAATCCATAAGTTGATGTGGATAGGGCTGTAAATGAACCAAGCGTTCGTGAACAAGCTTGGTGTTCGACTTGGTAAGAGCTTATTTATGTTCATTCAATATACATAAGATTATCTAAACAAACAAGCTTGAACAGCTCGTTAAGCTAAACAAACAAGCTTGAACACATATGTGTTCAGCTCGTTAACGTTCGTGAACAATGTTCGTGAACAATATTCATGAACAATGTTCATGGACCATATTCATTAATAAAACTCTTTTCAATATGGTAAATAAATAATAAAATAAAATAAAATAAATAAATAAATTTAAATTATCAAGCTCAATAACCAATCAAACAACTAAAAGTTTGAAACGATCAAACAAGTTTGAATTGAGAGCTTGATAACATCTAAATGAACCAAACTCAAGCCAAGTTTGAACCAAGCTCAAGCCAAACTTGAAAGCTTGAACCAAGCTCAAGCCAAACTTGAAAGCTTGAACCAAGCTCAAGCCAAACTTGAAAGCTTGAACCAAGCTCAAGCCAAGTTTGAACCAAGCTCAAGCCAAGCTTGAATTGAGAGTTTGATAACATCTAAACGAACCAAGCTCAAGCCAAGTTTCAAACAAGCTCAAGCTCATAAAAAATAAACCAAGCCAAACTTGAACACTCATTTCAAAAGCTTGATTCATTTTAAGCTCGGCTCGGCTCGGCTCGGTTTGGTTACCTTATCAAACAAGCTTGAACACCCCAAAGCTCGGCTCGACTCGGCTCGATTTGTTTACAGCCCTAGATGTGGAGGTTGGTATACCTCGACAACAACAACAACAACAACAAAAACAAAAATCATAATTAAAGTATTTGCTTTTTTTCTCATACATTGCCACCTTTCTTTCTCTTAAATGCATGGGGAAGATTATCATAATCTTTCTATTGCTCCTTAGAGACAATGATAAACTAACTTCTAGGTTTATAATTATCTTTTTGACATCACTCGTTAATGCATCATCTCATCATCTAAGACAAAGATGGCCCAAAAGAAAATTGATGCAACATTAAATAAAAATCACAAAGAGGATAAAACTCACGTGAATATCGTTAATATAAGAGATTAATATTCATATTCCTTTTGATCATTAAATACTTCAATTTAAATCATATTAATACAAATAAAATATCAATTACTTAAAAAATAAATTATTCTATTCCTAAAAAACTACTTGAAATAAATTTTCTCTATCTCAATTTTAAATCTGATTTTTTTTAAAAAAAAATTATATTCATAATATGCAATAGATGTCAATGCCTCAAAGAAATGATTTAGACCCTTTAATCCTAAATTTCCATAACCTAGATTGACAATAATATACCTCTATATCATAATATTGTAACTTTCATTAACTTTGTCCCTATGGAGGTGTCCAATTGATTAGAGAGTGACAGATTTACTATAATGAAGTAGGGATTAATTTCCGATAGACACATGTTCTAAAAGAAAAACTCTTTCCATCCTCTAACCACTTTGTGATGACTATAAACTGGACATAACTTAGTATGGACTGTGTGTGAGCGATGTTTAGATGACCATAATCATTTTTATTGCTACAATATAACTACCATTAGCTTTAGACACATGATCACATGAAATGTAGGTACCATTTATGCACAAATCTTAGACTATATGAATCATAATGTATCATTTACTAAAAAAATTAAACAAGGACACCTAATATAACTAGATACAAGCACCTACATTTTGGTTAATTTTCTTTTGTCAATATAAAGGCATATGCTATAACTAAACAAAACGCCTATTATAACTAAATAATATACCTTCATTCTAGTTATTTTTTTGCCAAAATGAAAACACATACAACAATTAGATAAAGGCATCTACTGAAACTAAATGAAAATATCTATTATAATTAAACGAGCGCACTAGCATTGTGATTAATTTTTTTTATCATTCACTTGCTATAAGAAAATGACATGTGCTATAATTAAACAAAGGAACATACTACTAAATAAAAGCACTGCATTCTAGTTAAGTTTTTTTTTTAACCAAACAAAGACACATTCTACAACTAAGAAAAGGCCCGTTATTTAAATGAAGACACATACTACTGTAACTAAGTAGAGACACATATTGCAACTAAATGGAGACACATACTATAACCCAATATAGACATTTGTGATAATTAACAAAGATATTTGTTATAACTAAATAAATAGACAACTACAATTAAATAAGTGCATTTACATTGTATTTATTTATTTTTTTTTTATCAAAATAAAGACACTTGTTATAATAAAGATTAAAAACACATCCACCTTATACAACAAATACAATAATCAAGTTTTATCTTACTAAGTGAGATTGTCTATATGAATCTTTTTATACCATTAGGATCTATCTCCTACTTTATCATTATTTATATTTAAAAATATATATATTTTATTTTATTATTACTAATTAAGTCTTTTTTGATTTTTCTCTTCCTCATTTAATGTACATATTTATCATACTTTTATATCACTTAATTAAAATATTTATTAATTGTCTAAGTGCATATTCGTACAATTTTAAACACATCTCTTAGAGTTTTTTTTCAATAGACGCAATCCCAAATTTCTCTTTAATATTTTTATTTCTTATCCTGTTTATCCTCATATGTATATATATCCATCTTAACATCCTCATCTCAATGTCTCTCAACTTATGTTTGTGTGCTAGAGTCATAGCTCAATATTTAACTTCATATAACATAGTAAATCTAATCACAGTTTTATAAAACTTTTCTTTAAGTTTTAGAAATACCTTACAATTACAAAGAGCACCTGATTCTCTCCTCTATTTCAATTATCCTATTTGTATTCTATGTAAGACATTTCTCTTAACTTCTCCATGTAAAAATGATTTTAAATATTTAAAGCTTTCATTTATAAGTAATCGTTCTCCTATCTTAACAATTATTTCTCTACATCTAATATTCTTAAATGTAAAGTTCATATATTCTGTCTTTACTCTACTAAGTCTAAAGCCTTTCACTTCTAGTATTTCAACCAAAATTTTAACTTAGCATTTACTCATTCACTTGTCTTATCTACTAAAATAATATCATTTACAAACAACATTCACCATCGTAACATATTTTGGATGTGTTCAGTGAGTTTATCTATGATTAGTGTAAAAAAAATAAGGACTTATATTTATATGAAAATTTTCAATTAATCTACCTAGAGCTTTCATTCTTGTAATTATACATTTCATATAATTTCTCTTAAAATTCTTTCATAATTTTTTTTCTAGATCGACAAATATCATATGTATGTCTTACTTTTTTTTTTTTTTGATAATTTTCAATTAGTTGTTTGAGAAAATATATAACTGCTATTGTCATGTCCTGAGGGTAAGGTTGTTCGACGAAAATCGGATAGCATCTCCCCTATAACAGTGACAATTGAAACCTAGATACATAAGCACTTGACTATACAAGAATAATATCTATAGTCCACATGCCTGGAATAAAAAATACAACCACACAAGATAATATATAGCTCACACGGTTGGACCAAAAACATAGTGGAAGGCATAAGAAAAACATAAAAATAACACAACTGATTATGAGCCGACTCGGCTTGACACAACAAGTACATAATCAAATAAAAGGACGCCACAATTTTAAAAATCCACACAGAAGATACATATTACAAGTATAATAACAAAACTAATAATGCGAGTGGAAGCAATAATAAAAGAAATCACTTGAGGTGACATGGAACTAGCGGACAAGATTTCCAAGCAACTTCATAAATCCTCTACCTTCTCTTTGGTGAAAGAAAAATCAGTTCAGAGGGTGGTGAGTGTGGGTGATTCAGTGGATAATAGACAGATAGTGTATGAACATAATATATATCTAGAGATTCAAAGATATACAGTCTCATAAAGAATAATCAACAAACATAACAGTAATACCATAATAAATGTCCATACCTGAACGATGTGCCGAACATCTAATAACTACAAGTGCAAAACTGAATCTACAACATAACTACTTGTATCAACTAAAGCATCATATATATGGTCTATCCAGCTACCAATAAGCAGATCAATGTCAAGTACATACAACTGACATATCTCAACTATATGTAAACAAACATATGGATATAATCAATCATAAGCATATGTAATCACATATCATATGCATATACATGGCATGGTCACTCCCGCCCACCCCTCAGCTACCACGACCCCTGTATAATCCGACTACCCTACTTTCCTAGGTACTGCAATACTTCTATCAGAATATTATCTAGTTTAACCACTTTTATTTTGCATCCCATTTAAAGTCTATTTTACTTTTGAAGTTTAAATTTTCTGATAAAAATTTAAATTTCTATACTCCTTTGATCTACTTATATTACCTACATTAATGTGGTCACCTATACCTTTATTAAAAAATTAAAAAAAATACCTATTTCATTACTCATTTATTTGTTCATCATTCACTAGTACTTTATTACATTCATTTTTAATATATATTATTTAAATAAGATATCTTATCTTTCCATCTTCCACTTTAGCTATTCTATAGATGCCCCTTTCCATTCTTTTATATTCAACTATCGATATGAATATTTGAAAGTTTTATTTTTAACTTCAATCACTTCTTTATTGGTATCTTTCTTGGCTACTATATTTTTTTTAGATTTTCTTGTACAATAACTTATATGCAATTCATTTTTCCATCACGTTTCTTGTATTTTTTGTTCTACTATCAAAATTCTTTACTTGGATGTGCATGTCCTTTTGACTCACCGAGTACACTTTTGACTATCTTTTTTAAATTTAATGTCATCTTATTCTAAGTCATATTTGAGTCGCATGTATTTCTCCTAATGTTGTGCTTCTACCCTCTTCTTAAAAGTACTTTGATTCTCATCCTTTAACTTTCACCACTTGATTTTAAGAGTTGTACATATTTTACTTCTATTGATATTATGCTTGAAGCGTAATCTAATACTACTAACCTATGTTGGATAGTTAATTTTTCTCCAAGGATGATCTTACAATATTTATAATTTATCATTATTTTTTTACCATAATAAAATCAATTTATGATTTATTATTCTCACTTTAAACGTAACCAAGTATTATTCTCTTTTCTTAAAAAATATATTATCTATTACAAGTTCATATGGTATTACAAAATCTAATATAGTTTTTCTTCTTTATTTCTTATTTCAAAATCATAACCTCTATGCATCATATCATATTCCTCATTTCTTACTCATACATGTCCATTTACATCTATTCCTATTAAAATCATCTCGCTTGGTGAGCTTTTTTGTACTATCTCATTTAGGTCTTCTTTGTATGTTCATCTAATCTTTATTTGAGATACATATATGTTAATTATATTTATAATTTTTTTCTTCGCTACAATTTTGAACGTTATAATGTTATTCCCCTTCCTAACTACTTCTATTATTTCATACTTTAATGGATTATTTATAATAATACCTACTCCATTTCTTGTTTTACTCTTTGTGCACTATAATTTAAAATATAAGTTCTCTATCATCTTTATCTTCTCTCCTACTTATTTTATCTCTTGTAAATATAAAATATTAATTCTTCTCCTAATCATCATATTTACTACCTCCATTATTTTATCAATGAATATTCCTATATTCCATATTCCAAATCTAAGACAATCGATATTCCTATAATGCTTATTCTTATCTAACATATGATGTAAGAACTCTTGCATATTTAATCTTGCACTTAAGTTTTCAATGAGATATAATAGTCCTTGCTAAGACATAATCGGATTTTACAACATATTTATGACATTAATATAATAGTTTGATGAATTTATTTATAGAATATTCACTTATAGTTAATGCTAGCTGACAACCTAATATAATCATCAACCTTTTTCATTTGGGATTGAGACCGACATTATCAATTTTATATACACCTTAAACTTCCTGAAATTCTAAACCCCTAAACACTCATCTTAAAGTATATTTATTACTATTTTTCTTCCTTATAAAAAAATAAATATACTATAGGAATAGTGTTGCTAAGATTTGTGAAGCTTTAATACAAACACCTTTCATGTGATGGTGTTTAAAGAGCGCCTTTAAGGAAGTTTTATCCTATTATATTATCTAGCACTGGGTCAACAGTAGCCTTATAAAAACATCATCATCATAAATAGCACGCCATGTCGGTTCCAACTCTCTAAGATTATCTTCATGGATGTTATCACTCAATATCTTTTACACTTTAACTTATACTTGAATCAACTGCTTCTTCCGATGATACTTTAATCTATATAATATAATGAGTTGAATCATTTTCATATCAAATTTGTTCATGAATGAATGTAAGAAGATCATTTACAAAAGTTTCATGGGAACGAGAAATTGACATAATCATTATGACCAAGGAACACAATGAGTTAATCAAAGACTTCTATGACAATTAGTAGTCATTTAAATTATTTTATCTTCAATTCCAGTAAATTAATCATATCTAATAAAAAATATTTTATAGACATAAGACATCATCACTATTATGATGGGCAATCGTTAATTGTATAGGTATGACATCAAGTTACCATACAATATTAGCAATTACCTTAATCCAATGATATATCTTTCTCTATTGTTCTTGACATGAACTATTGATAAGAGTGGTCTATTCATCTTCAATGCCCATTTAAGATAATGCCCTCGAGTATTAGAAATAAAAAAACCTAGATATCTCTATTAACTAACCCTAGCCCAAAGACCCTTGAATATTTGTTCATTTGCAGACTTATTCCATTGAAGAATGCTTCATATAAGATTAGAGTTTGACTGAGTTTGTTAATATAAAATAAAAAATCAACTATTCTTATGCAGTATTAACAAAATGTTCAGACTATCGAGACCTAGTTCTTGGGTTAGAGTTGAACGGTTATTTGCCCATTGCTATCTCAGAAAAGAGATGCATGTCTAGGTGTAAGGATCATATGACACATGATCCTCTTAAGTATTTCTTACTGGCACAACTATAACACAAACACTTTATTTTTTCAAAACTATTATTAACATTCAAGAGAGAATCTAACATGAGTGTTCAATTGATTTAATCACCATTAACAATGTATTTATTACAATGTAAATATGAAAACACTTTTTTATTTATATAATTTATTCAATATTAGTGTCATCAAAATACCATTAGCATAAGTCTCAGTTTATGAGATTCTAGGAATACAAAAGTGTGTCAAAATGGTTAATTGGGATGAAGATGGTTAACTCCCACTTTTGAACTGTTTTATTGTTTAAATAGTTCTTGATTTATAGTGTATCAGTTGGATAATATTTATGAAAAAATAAAAATAATGAAGTAATTAATGTTAACATTTTTCATTAGTTTTCACAAATGCTCTCAAAAGTAATCAAGATCACAAATTCTATATATATTTTTTATAGATATGGATGGACATCTTAAAAGATTTTTTTTTAAAAAAAAAAATGACAAGGGACTAAAATTATTACTCCAATTGATGTCAGTTAATTCATTCGATGGTTTGAAAATACTTTAGTTGGCTCCAATTATCTAAAATAATGAATCCTAAACTATATTATCAATAGTATATAATATATAACTAATTCTATAAGATTTTGTTTCAAAAGAAAAGTATTTTGTTTAGTATTGTTCAAGAATAATGATTTATTATATCAATGAATAATATCATTTATGTCAGACACTCAATTTTGTATTTCTTTGATGTTACTAATCATAGAAAGATGCCATGAATTTTGTTTAGTTTCACATTTCTTTAATTTTTTATAACTTAATTTGAATGGAAAAAAATAATAGTTTCACTATAATATTTTTTTTTGTAATAATATAATATAATTACAGTAGTGTTGGATATACATTTTAAACATAGTATTAATTGAAAAAAATATATACGACTCCTAAAATTAAATGGTGAAATTTAAAAGATGAAAATCAAAACATATTTAAGGAGAAGGTAGGAGTACAAGTATTAGGTAAAATATATCAGAGCAAATCCTTTGGTCCAGGATCTTCTAGGGAGGCCCTACAAGTTCATTGGTGGAGTGAGCTAGACCTCACCTGTTTAACAGGTGGGGTATAATCTACCTCACCAATGAATGGGCAGGGGTCCAAGATTGGTCCAGGGATCCTGAACCAGAGGATCCCTGCTCAAAATATATGGTGATTTTAATACAACATGAGATAAGATGATATTAAAATTGAAAATAGTGACTAAGAGTATATTCACTGAGTCAAAGACACATGCACCACCAACTAAGAAATTTTAGTGGTGGAATGAGCAAGTATAAGAGAAAGTAACAGAAAAACAAACAACTTATAAGGAATTATATATTTGTAAAAATGAGAAAAACTTTAAAAAATATATAATTGCCAAGAAAGAAACTAGAAAAGTAGTGAATGAAGGAAAGAATGAAACTTTTAAACGATTATATCAAAAATTGGATACAAAAGAAAAGGAAAGAGATTTATATAATAGCTAAAATGAGAGAGAGGAAGATAAGAGATCTTATCCAAATAAAATATATTAAATATGAATATAATATGAAACTAGAAAACGACGGAGAAATAAAAGAAAGGTGGAAAATTTTATTTTCATCAACTTTTTAATAAAGGTTTAGATGACCAACTTAATTTAAGTATGTTAAATGAGTATAAAAATTTAAATTTTATCATAGAATTTAAACTTCAAAAGTGGAACAAAGTTTAAATGGGATGCATAATGAAAAAGTCATTGACCTCAATGATATTACGATAGAGGTATAAAAATGTCTAGAAAATAAAGTATTGAATGACTTATAAAATTATTTAATATGATATTAAAAATAAAAAAATGTTTGATCAATAACGAGTAAGTACTTAGTTTCCCCTATAAGAACAAGGGAGACGAACAAAATTATATAAACTATAGGGGTATTAAGCTAATGAGTCATTTCATGAAACTTGGAGAAAGAGTAATAGAAAAAAGATTAAGGAAAGAAACCGCAGTGATTGAAAATCAATTTGGATTCATGCCTAGAAGGATGACAATATAAGTTATACATTTTTTTAGGCAATTAATTGAAAAATATTAGGGGCAAAATAAAGATCTGCACATAATATTTATTGACTTTGAAAAAACTTATGATAGAGTTCTAAGAAAAATTATATGGAGAATTCTAAAAAAAGAGAGGTGTTAGCGCAATATATATTGAACTAAATAAGGAGATGTATGAGGATGTAATGTCCTGAAGACTTTGGGTTGATTAACTGAAGTATTTTCAATAAAGATAGAATTATATCAAGGATCAACTCTAAGCCTCTATCTTTTTATACTAATTATGGATGAGACACGTGATGGAGTAAATGCTAAACTAGAATCTTGGCGAGAAATACTATAATTTAGGTTTATTGGAGTAAAAATAGAATATATGAAATTTAAACTTAGCAATATTAGACGTAATGAGATAATTGTTAAGATCAGAAATAACGAGTTGTCTGGAACTGAGAGGTTTAAGTATTTAGGTTCAATTTTGTAAAATAATGGAGGGATTAAGAGAGATGTTTTACATAGAATACAAGCATGATGGTTGAAATATGGAGGAGAGCGTTAGTTATTTTATGTGATCGCAAAGTATCTCTAAAACTTAAAGGGAAGTTCTACAAAACAACGGTTAGATCTGCTATATTATATGATGTTGAAATTGGGCTATAAGTCAAGCACATGAGTAAAAGATGAGAGCTACAGAGATGAGGATATTAAGGTGGATGTGTGGACATATAAGAATGCATAATAAGAAATGAGAGTATTAGAGAGAAAGTTGCAGATGCTATATATATATATATATATATGATCCGGTGGTAAGAATCCGAAACCCCATAACGAGGGGTCAACACCACGGGGAGGTTAAAGGGCCCAGTGGCCCGCCGGAGAAGGACGAGCCGACCAGATTTAGAAGAAAGGGACATCTGGTAGTAAAAGGCACCCTGGTAGGGACCAGGGTTCCGACGCTCAATGAAACAGTACATAATGACCGAGCGGAGGGACGGGCCGCCCGGCCGACGCAGGGAATTAAGGCCGTCCGGACGACGTTCTTCGCCCGGTCGGCCGGACGGACGTCCCGGCCGGGCGGTGGGTAAAGGAAGGGAACACCCTCTGACAGCCGTCAAGTTGTATGGCTACGCCATACCCCTAGTCTGGCGACGGGGTGTCCTGTTGTCCCATCGAAGACATGCTCGGACTGTAGCAGTATGGTGTCAGGTAAGCTCTCTGACAAGTACATACCGAGGTATGGGTTGCTGACACGTCTGCACCTCGGTGAACGTGCATTAGTTCTCTCCTCGCTCTATATATATAAAGCCTCTTACTTCGCCGCAGGTACGCGAAAAATCATCTCTAGAGCCACCTTTTGCATTATTTGCTTGCCTGACTTGAGCGTCGGAGGGTCGACGCCGGGAACCCTTCCCGGCCCGACTTCTGCGCAGGTTCGCCGGAGATTCGTGCGACCAGACGGAGGCCTACATCCTCGACTAGGAGCGCGCCACGTGCCCAGCGTCCTTTGGTTCGGTGATTCGGACAGGATCAATTTGGCGCCGTCTGTGGGAACGCTCCTGCATCCGATCGGGAACAATGGACGAAGCTGGACGACAACACATGGTGACGCTTTCGAACGAGGAACTCGATGCTCTGATCGAGACAAGGGCCGCTAAGCTCGTGGAGCAAAAACAGAAAGCCGCATCCGAGCGGCCGGAGCAGCAAGCAACATCAGCATCTGGTGGCCGAACGAAAGCACCACCTGCCACCGTCGCATTTCATCGGGCTCTGTTCCGAACCCCTGAAGCCTTACCAACTCACAGAGATAAGGGGTCTTCTTCGGAGGAAATGCCTCGACGAGACGACAGGAAGGGGAAAGCCCCCCGAGCGGACGCGTCGCCCGAGCGGATCAATCGCCAATTTTCAGAGGTCATTCTACGAGACCCTCTGCCCAAGCACTATACGCCCCCGACGATTGGCGAGTATAATGGGACAACCGACCCGGATGATCACCTGTGTAAGTTTGATAACACGGCAACCCTCCATCAATACACAGATGGAGTAAAGTGCCGAGTTTTTCTCACCACTCTCTCGGGATCGGCTCAACGGTGGTTCCGGAGGCTGCCGGACGGATCCATCACAAGCTTCAAGACTTCCAAACGGCCTTCCTCCACCACTTCGCCAGCAGTCGGCGTTCTCAAAAAACAAGCGTAAGTCTGTTCGCCATCAAGCAAGAGGCCCGGGAATCGCTTCGAACTTACATCCAGCGATTCAACCAAGTGGCGATGGACATTCCAACGGCCACTTCGGAAACCATGATGAATGCCTTCACACAAGGCCTAGTGGATGGAGATTTCTTCCGATCGCTCATCCGAAAGCCGCCCCAGGATTACGATCACATGCTATATCGGGCTAACGAGTACATTAACGTGGAAGAAGCACAGGCGGCCAGGAAAAAAGAAACTCCCGCCGAGCGGCCTCCTCCAGCCGAGCGGAAACAGCACGCCGCTCATCAGCCGCCTAGAGGACCAAGGGCTGAAGCAATCCGATCTTCCCATGTCCGGTCCCATGTGCAGGAGGTAGCCGCCGCCCGACCCAAACCGAAGAAGAGGTGGACCCCGATGTTCTGCTCCTTCCACCGGACGGATACGCACAACACAAGGGATTGTCGAAGTCTTCCCTTCGTGGCTCATCCTGTGCCACGGAATGCTGGACGGCGATCTCCCTCAGTCGATCGGCGACAGAAAATTCAGGAAGCCGATCGGACGCGAGTTGATAGGCCACGACAATAGACTCCCGATCGGCATCGCTCTCCCAGGCGAGAGAATCGCCGAGCGTCCAGAGAACGGTCCCGACCATCCGCTCGGGAAGAGGAAAATAAAAGCAACACTTCCCGAGGCGAGATCAATGTCATCGCTGGCGGGCCGACCGGAGGAGACTCCAATCGAGCTAGAAAGGCGAACGTGCGGCAGCTCCAAATCCATGCCGTCAGTTGCAGCAGAGAGAGAGCAAGCGGACCTGAAATCAGTTTCGGGCCCGGGGACTTGGAAGGAATTGAAGTGCCTCACGACGACGCTCTGCTCATCAATGCGGTAATAGCCAACTACACTATTCACCGCGTATTTGTTGACACAGGGAGCTCAGTCAACATCATATTCAAGAGGGCGTTCGATCAGCTGCAAATTGATCGAGCCGAGCTGCTACCTATGACGACTCCGCTCTACGGGTTCACGGGTAACGAAGTTCAGCCTGTCGGCCAGATCCGGTTGGCTACCTCGCTGGGAGAAGAGCCGCTCAGGAGGACGAGAACAACAAACTTCGTAGTGGTTGACTCTCCCTCGTCCTACAACGTTATTTTGGGACGACCGGCACTCAGCGAATTCCGGACGGTCGTCTCAACTTTTCATCAGAAGATCAAATTCCCCGTGGAGGACCATGTGGGAGAAGTACGAGGAGACCAGCTAGCAGCTTGGCGATGTTACATCGAGATGGTCCGAGCAGAGGCCAATTCTGCTCGGAAAACGCCCCGGATCGAGGTAAACGCCATCACCGAAAGGCCACCCACTTTAATTTATGAGGAAAAAGAAGAAGTGCAGATTCATCCAACCCGATCGGAGGCCACAACCTTTATTGCGTCCGATCTAGAGGAGAAGCAGAAAGAGGAGCTGATCCAGTGCCTCAGGAGAAATCATGATGTCTTCGTCTGGTCGACACATGAGTTGTCCAGAATTTCGCCAAACATAGCGCAGCATGAGTTGCATGTCCGACCGGATGCTCGGCCGGTAAAACAAAGAAAAAGAGATTTCAGCGCCGAGCAGAACGCCATCATCCGGATGGAGGTAGAGAAACTTCTGGAAGCCGGCCATATACGTGAGGTGCAGTTCCCGAGCTGGCTTGCAAATGTAGTATTAGTCTCCAAGCCGGGCAACAAATGGAGGGTGTGCATAGATTTCCGGGATCTTAACAAAGCTTGCCCGAAGGATTTTTATCCTCTGCCCCGGATAGATCAGCTGGTGGACTCCATGGCCGGTTGTGAATTAATCTGTATGTTAGACGCATACCAGGGCTATCACCAAGTGTCGCTCGCCCGTGAAGATCAAGAAAAAGTCAGCTTCGTGACGGCCGACGACACTTATTGCTATAATGTGATGCCATTCGGATTGAAGAATGCTGGAGCCACATATCAGCGCTTGATGAATAAGGTATTCAGAGAGCAGATCGGGCGGAACCTAGAAGTTTATGTGGACGACATTCTAATTAAGTCTGTCCGAGCGGTCGACCTCTTCAAGGACATGGAAGAAACCTTCCGAACGCTGCGTAAGTATGGAGTCAAGCTGAATCCTCAGAAATGCCTGTTCGGAGCGAAAGGAGGACGCTTCTTGGGATACATAGTGACCGAGCGGGGCATCGAAGCCAATCCCAGCAAGGTGAAAGCTCTGCAAGATATGCCGCCTCCCAGAAATACAAGGGAAGTTCAGCGATTGACCGGTCGGATAATTGCTCTGTCTAGATTCATCTCTAAAACCGCCGACCGGAGCCTTCCTTTCTTCAAAATCTTGTGCAAAGCCACAAAGTTTCACTGGGATGAAGAATGCGATCGGGCGTTCGAAGACTTGAAGGCATATCTGAACTCTCTTCCGGTGTTGGCCAAACCAACCGCGGGTGAGCCGCTTTATATGTATTTGTCTTCAACCGAGCATGCGGTCGGCTCAGCATTAGTAAGGTCGAGCGGAGAAGAGCCTGTGTATTTCCTCAGTCACATTCTAAAAGATGCTGAATCTCGCTACACTGGGCTCGAGAAACTAGCATTCGCTCTGGTCCTCGCCGCTCGGCGCCTTCGTCCATACTTCCTGGCGCACACGATCGTTGTCAAAACCAATAGCCCGCTCGGACGAGTGCTACTAAATCCAGAGGCGTCCGGACGGCTCATCAAATGGACGACGGAGCTGAGTGAATTTGACATCCAGTATCAGCCCAGATCGGCGATCAAAGCTCAATCCTTGGCTGATTTCGTGACTGAGGTGCAAAGGCAGGAGTCGGAAGCTATGTGGAGAATATATGTGGATGGATCATCTACTCGGCTTGGAAGCGGAGTCGGAATATTGCTGCTCTCTCCTCAAGAAGAAAAGATGCACTTATCCGTCCGGCTAGATTACAAAGCTACCAACAATGAGGCATAGTATGAGGCCCTCATAGCTGGCTTGCAGGCTGCCAGGCATGTGGGAGCCGGTCGGGTAACTATTCACTCGGATTCGCAGTTGGCCGCTCAGCAGCTCTCTGGCACCTTCGAAATCAATAGCGCTCGGCTTAAACTCTACGCCGAAGCCTTCGAGAAGCTCAAAGCTGAGTTTAGAGAAGTTATTGTCCAGAAGATACCCAGAGCGGAAAATCAAGCAGCTGATGAGTTAGCCAAACTTGCGAGCTCAATAACGCCGGTCGACATACAGCAACCCATCGAAAAAGTACTGTTGGTAGCTCATGTCGACCGGATGAAAGGTCTCACATTTCCCAGCGATTGGCGGACACCCATCATAGAATTCCTCCGTTCGGGCGCCACACCATCCGATGAATATGCAGCCCGGCTCCTCAGAAGGAGAGCCGGTCGGTTTACACTCATCGGAGATCAGCTTTACAAGAAAGCTTTCTCGCGCCCGTTACTGAAATGCGTAAGCTCGGAAGACTCAGCTTACATCCTCCAGGAAGTACATCAAGGATCATGCGGGGGGCATCCGGGCGGGCGCTCGTTGGCCAAGAAGATCCTCTTGGCCGGATACTTTTGGCCAACTTTACAAACAGACGCCGCTCGGACAGTATCTACCTGCCTTTCATGCCAGAAGTATCACAACTTCTCCCACCGACCGGCCGAAGAAATGAAGGCGTCAAGCGTTTCATGCCCGTTCGACCAATGGGGAATGGATATTGTCGGTCCATTTCCGATGGCGTCCGGACAGAGGAAATTTTTACTAGTGGCGGTCGACTATTTCTCCAAGTGGGTGGAGGCCGAGCCGCTGGCAAAGATCACTGAACAAATGGTTAAAAAATTCATCTGGCGACACATCATTTGTCGGTTCGGCATCCCTCGCCGACTAGTGTCCGACAACGGGCGACAGTTCACAAGGAAGATGTTAGAGGATTGGTGCAAGAGCTACGACATTGAGCAACATTTCACGTCCGTGGTCTGTCCCCAGAGCAACGGTCAAGCTGAAGTGACCAACCGGGAAATTCTTCGTATTCTGCGCGCTCGGCTCGACCATTTGGGAGGAAGTTGGCCGGATGAAGTGCCGAGCGTCTTGTGGGCCATCCGAACGACGCCAAAAGAAGGGACAGGAGTCACACCGTTCCATTTGGTATATGGCGGCGAGGCAGTCATTCCGGTTGAAGTCGGCGTTGACGTAATGAGATAATTGTTAAGATCAGAAATAACGAGTTGTCTGGAACTGAGAAGTTTAAGTATTTAGGTTCAATTTTGTAAAATAATGGAGGGATTAAGAGAGATGTTTTACATAGAATACAAGCATGATGGTTGAAATATGGAGGAGAGCGTTAGTTATTTTATGTGATCGCAAAGTATCTCTAAAACTTAAAGGGAAGTTCTACAAAACAACGGTTAGATCTGCTATATTATATGATGTTGAAATTGGGCTATAAGTCAAGCACATGAGTAAAAGATGAGAGCTACAGAGATGAGGATATTAAGGTGGATGTGTGGACATATAAGAATGCATAATAAGAAATGAGAGTATTAGAGAGAAAGTTGCAGATGCTATATATATATATATATATATATATATATATATATATATATATATATATATATATATATATATATGACTAATAAATACTCCAGTTAGGCGATATAAAACTATAACAAATACACGCATTAAACAAGAGAGAGGAAGACAAAAAAAGACTTAGTTAACAATAATAAAATAAAATAAAATTTATTTAAGTATAGATGATAATATAGTTGGGGATAGAGTCTAATGATGTAAAATGATTTATATAACTGACCCCACCTAGTGTGATTAGACCTACATAATATCCATTATTTTCCAATTTCTATGTCTCTTTTGGAAGGATTTATTATAACATAGGGTTTTAAGATTCAAAAGAATAGGTTAGCATATGGATGAGGGAATCAATGACCAATGATTGCCTAATGTTCTTTATTCATCAATATACCCTATTTTAATTACATCTAGATTTTGCAGAGGACGTAACTATCAATTAAAATCAGTAGCTTTATTTCTTGATTCAACATATCTTATTTTAATTATATCTACAATGCACAAGGGCACTAAACAATAAATTTAAATCACTATAAGAAATTCATTGGATTAGTGTACATATAATTTCCCTTAGTTCAATTTTTCTAAGCTCATCTTAACATCAATAATGCCTTCTGTTATTATCTAGGCCAACAATTACATAGAGCATAGCAAATGATAATAAAATATAAGTCAAAAGCTTCTGTTTATCCATTCGAACATTTTATATAGAGAAATTATATTATTTAAATATGTCAAAAATTAATTGAATTAGTAGTTATGTTTATAAAATAACAAGTGATATGAATGAATACTCACATAAGATATATTAGCTATCTAATTTGTTAGATTTTATGTATGAGCAAGATATATTGATACCTTTGAAATTCGATTTAATGTGTTATAAAAAGTATTGTACATTAAAAGCTCCAAACTAGCAATTACTAATTGTTATTTTCTATATGATTTATTGTATAATTGATGTTGGAAGCTGTTGATAGGATCAAGAAGGAAAAGAAGAGATTAATAACTTTGTTTAATTGTCTTTTATTTCACATTACATCATGTTCTAAGATTACATTCCTTTGTATAGAACTCTTATATAATTCTAAATCTAGATAACATAAAAGACTTGTTAACTATTACAATTTACAAGCCATGGAGAAGAGAAAGGACATAAAAGTTTCAAGATGCATGGAGTGCTTTGGCTTAGTATCCATGACCATTTTTTATTCTTGTATGGAAGCTTAGGTATGGATGAGGTTTATTTTTTGAGATTTCAAATTAGACTTCAGCAGTCCTCTTAATTTGCAATCTTTATTCGCATCTTGTCATCACAGATTTTGCTTGAAAAACTTGATCTAAACTTTGATTTGAAGTCTTGCTCAATCTCTTTATGTGCTTGCAGAGAACTTGTTAGTTCATAATAATTACAAAACTCCTAAGAACTTTCAAATATAATTTCCATTTCTTCAATCACATTTTCAAGATTTCTCATTTAATTAACAATTTTAGAAATTTTTGTAAGAAAGTCTTCCATGTGGTTACTTTCTTGCATTGTCATATTATTATCATCTTTACGTGTTTGAAGCTTTATCAAAATTACTTTTTTGCATCTTCTTGAAATTTTGTTTTTCAAGTTATCTTAATCCTCTTTAGCTTTTTCAACCCAAAATAAGAGGGAAGATTATTTTGCTTACACACGGTTGGAGATTTTAAAATATATTTGCATTTTTTTGCTTCTCCATGTAGGCCTTTCATTGATATTCCGACCAATATTGTCTATCTTTTCATGGATTTGGATGTCTTCTATAACCTCCCATTTATCTTGTGAGAAGAAGAGAATTTTCATTTGGCAACTCAAATAATCATAATGACAGTCCATCGAATATGAGTACTTTATTTGAAATACATACAAATATTGGGCAAAAGATGATTACGTTCGTCTCAGCACCTCATTAATCCACCTTAGGACCATAATAAGGGAGGTAAATCATGATGATTGAGAGGTAAGACGGATGTAAAGGTGAATTGTGTCAAAGTGTAGGGATTTACTCCCCGTCAATCCTATAATTTGACCCTTCATTCATTGGACAAATCTGTCATCATTTACCATCTCAGCTAAGCCCGTGGGGGCAGAAGTATATTCGAACATGATAGGATTAGATGTGGTATACATTTTGTGGAGCTAATATGGATATGAATGAAGTTTCTAAATAGAAATAAGGTTTGCATTTGATGACTTTATGATGATGATCATTTAATGGTTAATAACAAGCCATATATATGCAATTGACTTCACTTCTTACTAACTAACTGAATATACACAATCCACTTCACTTCTATGAAGATAGAACCGTTTAACTATGTTTTCCCTCCACTATAGATTTAAGTATATGTAAATTAGAGTCTTACATACTAATTTATATTAATTGAGATGGACTAAGAGTTTCCATATTCAGGTATTATACAAGTTCATGTTTTATGCTATTGAGTATCTGAATAGTAAAATAAGAATATAATTTTTTTAAATTAATCTTTATGTTGTTATTTAGTAATATCAATTGTTGACAAGGATACTTTTTAGTTGTGAATTGAAATTAACTTATGCTTTATATTTTAGTTGTATTTTATCATTAATATATATTTTTATTATATATAACAAAAAATATATGTTTTCGTATTGCATCCTACTATTTTATGTTAGTTTTATTCATCTAGTAGGTATCATCTAATTAGATTAATTGGTTTAGATATATTGTGCATTTAAATTTTAGCTAGATAATGAGATACTTGTAGTTACATAGTTCAATTTATATGGTGAACAAATTGCAGGTATTATTTTTTGGTCTAAATGCTAGCTAATTGGCCTTTATTGAGAATTAATTATACTAGGCTAAGTTTACTAGTAGTACGAAGTCTCATTGAGCTTAGAATATCTCCTAGAAATACAACAAGGGAAGATAGATAAACATATTCACAATTATTTCTTAGAGCTTCATGAGCCAATTTGTTAGCCATTCCATTCCCACTGTTACAGTATGAAGCACTCTCTTCCAAGTAAGGCTCAAAGTCAATTCACCCATTATCTACCAGTAGGTGGTTCTTCTCTTCTACCATTGAGGTTCTCGCTTGTGACGAGGTCATCTATTGCCACTTCATTGCTCTAATCCGAGTGTCTCATGCCCGTAGTCACCTATCTCAATTGGCTAGAGCTCCACTTATAAGATGAACCTGATTCCAACTTCATGAAGCCTTCAATGGCCATGTCCATCTTTAACCTTCAATGCTTGATAGTTGATTCTACTATTCTTAGTTTGTATGTTTTAGTTATCATTTAAATCTATAACATGCTGATATTTGTATTGGGAAACAGAGTAGTCAACAGGAGTATCTGAAACTTAAGGCACGTGTTGAAGCTTTGCAGCGATCTCAAAGGTGAACTACTTTGTTTCTTGAGCTTAGCTAAGCAAAATACATTGGATGACAATCTCTCAAGTAGAAATACAGAAAGAAAAAAAAGACATGGTTATGGCTTGACCTTTTTACTATTGATTCTTAAAAGGATCTTTTTGATTTCAGAAATTTATTGGGTGAGGATTTGGGGCCGCTCACAATCAAGGATCTTGAACAACTAGAGCGGCAACTTGATGTCTCATTACTACACATAAGATCAACAAGGGTAACAAATAGACATTACTTTCTACTATTTACTTGCTAAATTTCTTGTATTGATTTGTATATTTTATTGTGAATGGTTTGTAACATATAGTCGATACTAAACTTTGTCTTTCTCAGACACAGTTTATGCTTGATCAACTCACAGATCTCCAAAGACGGGTACTAAATACTAAAATATGCAAATTGCTTTAGATAACAATCATTTTGTATTTCTCAAGGCAATTAGTAACAAGATTGTTGATCCTGACAGGAACAAATGCTTTGTGAAGCTAACAAGGCTTTGAAGAGAAGAGTAAGCAGCTAACGTTACCTGCTAACTATATAGTCTCAGTGCATTAGTACATTTTAAGTATTTTTTAATTCTATTTTTCAGATAATATCATCCTTTAATCAAATTTATAAACAAAAGTTAAATTTAAAATTGTTTAATTTTTTTTTTATCAACACTATATATAGTCAAATCGTATTCTGGAATTACATAATGATATTAATCAAATTGAGAAACTTGTCATGGTTTCTTATAGTTAAATGAAAGCCCCCAAGCCAACCAACAGCTGTGGGATCCAAGTACTGATGGCATACCTTATGGTCGTCCCCAACTTCAACCACAGGGCGATGGGTTCTTTCAACCCATAGTTCAACAAATAGAATGTGAACCTACACTTCAGATTGGGTAATTCGATCCTTATTCTATTCCGTTTAATTCATCTCTTGTAGAAAGGATGTTTTGGATGAGTAATGGCTGATCATCTACCAACAAATTTAATTTAATTTAATTTATATGTACGATCTCCTTTTTCTGTTCCAGTTATCATCCAGATCAAATTGCAACAATTGCTGCAACAGCACCAGGGCCAAGTGTGAGCAGCTACATGCCTACAGGATGGATTTTGTAACAACAATTATCAAATCTAAATTGCATCTCTGTGTGTTGTGTTGTATGTCAGTAAACCTTTGTTTCTACTGCAAATTCCGAAGGCCTATCCTTCACTAGATATTTGTTTGTGGTCACTAGATACATAACTATCCCATAAAGGAGCAATTGCAATATGTTTCTCCTTGAATGCTTTAGATAATTAGGAATTCTGAAAATTTGCAGCTAGAAATACAACGAAACACACACCATCTCAATCATATTGTAGCGAGGAATTAGAAAAGTTTTTAAAAGGAAATGAATAATTAGTTAGCCGGTGTAGATGTGGACACCGATGGCGATGAGGAAGATGGTGAGGACAGCAAAGTAGAGGATGGCATGGACGAGGATGGAGACACCGCTGGTTTGCATGTTGCCGAACTCTACCACTCTCCCCCTCGCCGGCAGTTGGATCAGGAGCCCTGGCGAGAGCAGCACAAACAGTACTGCCGCGATCACCACAGGACCCCAATCTGCCATCGATCAGCCTGCTGAGGTAAATGCAATAACTAGTGTTGCCTCCCAATTTCCATGGGTTCATTATATACGAGCATAAAGATTACAAGTCTAAAGACGGGGGATAGGTGAAGTTGATATTAAATAGAGAGAGGATTAATTGGAAAGAGAGGAAGAATCGATGCTTCTGCTTTCTCGTTGGATTTGGAAAAAAGTAGTTAAAGGGAGATGAACACGTGCCGAGCAAGTTGCGGTAGCTAACTTTGTGTTCCTTCACTATCAATTCTTGTCGTGGGAGACAAAGGAATCCACGTTATTAACGCCACTTGTGCCTTCTAAGTGATTTCCAAAAGTTGATAATGTTTAGGATACTAGAAAGCTCCATTGGACGGCCATTCCCATTGCATTCTCTGCTATCGTAGGCAATCTAACCTCCCAATCCTTTTTCATTAGAGCAAAAGTGATATCATTCGTCCTAAGTGATCAGCATCATCGGTCAAATACATAAATCATAGAGAATATTTTGCCCTAGCACGACCCTTTGTATAGAGGAGGGAAGACACCCAACTAAATATTTTACACCTGCTAAGAATTGATCACAACCCAATCCTTCCTCATTAAACTATGCTTGTGCTTCATTTGCATTTTACATTGTGATAATGTTGGAGCACCCTCCTTTTGGATTTAACTAGCAGTATGGTTGTCGTCCCCATGGGCTGACATAGTAGGTACTTGCATGTGCGGGTCACCTGACCCATGCAAAGAGTTACTGTACTGGACGAAACTTCCCATGATTTACCTCTCGTTCAAATTGCATAGGGCAGCCCCTCGAAGTGAAAGTTATCATCATTTATGCAACTAACAGTATGACAGTCTTTTTCCACTAGTGATGCTCATTCCAACTATATAGGTAGAAATGAAGGACGATATATGAAATCAGTCAAGTGCTCAGTGCATTCACGCGACAAGTACCTTAATAAAAGATAGCCTTGTGGGCAAAGACAAACTACTAAGTAAACATCTAAGCGAGTAGAGAATTCAGAGACTTGTAACCTGGGAGGAAGTTCTCAATTTAAGCAGACTCGATCGTTAGAATGATTGTAGTCAATGATCCAATTGACTGACGGGTAGGATACAATCGATTGGTGATTGAGTCAGTTAGATAGTTGACTCAAGCTGATTAGCTAATGAATATAATGTTTTTGTTCATGGCCAAGTTGACTAAGCAATCAACTAAATTGCATTCAACAGGCTTATAACTAAAGCCATTGATTTGACAAAGCTAAGCAACAACAGTCAGATGACCTAAAGTGTATAGAAAAACAATCGATTGATGGTAGATACTAATCGATTTAGGTAGCCATTGGCAAATTGTAGACTTTTACAATCATAAAAATACTCGACTAACCAGTGACAAACGGTAGAATAGAAAGTAAAGGTTAGAGAAATTGAATGTTATAAAAGGAGAATCACAAGGAGCATTCAAAGGCTAATGTTTAAATTTATTGTTCTTATTCTTTTGAGCTCTCCTTGTATAATCTTAGTCTGAATCTTCCATGCTTCATCTCTCATCTTATAAAGAAGATTGTAAGAAGCCAAAAAGAGTCTGAGAAGGAGAAAGACAAATGGGCTTTCAGGAATAACATTTTGAAGAATTATAGGTCGTGAAATGGGAAAACAAATTTTGAATCACGTTACATTTGTGTATTGACGTTGGTATGTGTCTTTTTTTTCTTTTTTTTTTTTGTTGCACTAATAGCTCGTAATTAACCTTGCAAAAAGCTATTAGTAAGAGTAGAAGTTCAAAGTTAATTCTAGACCTAGGCAAACTTCTAAGGTCAGGGAGAGATTAAAGAAACTCGATCTCACAACCTAGGCAAACCTCCGAAATTGAGGATAGATAATAGAAGAAACTCGATCCCACAGCCAAGTTGCATATGTCAGGAGACATCGTAGAAGAAACTTGATCTCGCAATCTGGGTAGATCTCTGAAGTCAATGAGAGATACAAAAGACACTCGATCCCATGACTTGAGTAGACCTTTGAGGTTAGAGAGAGATAATAGAAGAAACTTGATCCTGTGACTTGAGCAAACCTCTAAAATCAGGAAGAGATAATAGAGAAGACTCAATCCCATGACCTGGATAAACTCTGAGGTCAAGAAGAGATAATAAAAGAGACTCGATCCTCAAAACTGAGTAAACATCTAAGGTTGGGGAGAAATAATAGAAGAAACTCGATCCCATGACCTAGACAAAACTCTGAGGTCCGAGAGAAATAATAGAAGAAACTCAATCCTGCAACCAAGCACACCTCTAAGATCTGAGAGAGATAACAGAAGAACTAGATATCTAAAAGTTGACCCAAGAGCTATTGAGACTAAGGGGGAGAATATGTTCCAACTCTAAAAGAGAGTTCTCGTTTTCAAAATTAGCATTAAGCAATACTATAAGTGAAAACTTTTTCAAGCAACATGAAACATATATCTTAAACATTTCAAATCCTTCTAGCCTCATGAGATGATGCTGATGATCCCTTGTGTGAGATGATTGTCGGCAGCCCCAGCCTCTTACTACGTGTTCCCCTCTCTTCCTGAGAAGACAAATCAGACTCATATTAGACTTGTATCCTCCTCTGTGTACACCCTCGGAAACCTCAGACATCATGATACCCAACCTCTCTCTGACGTACTCTTTCTTGGACCAGGAGGGACCTCATCCGAGGATATGAGTTGATGGCACGTACAATCTCTTGATTGATTTAATGACAATTCTAGGTGGTATGACCATGCTCGCAATGGAAGAAGTAGAAGTGGTTAGGCAAGGCCTCTTAGGTCTTTTCCCCGACATTGGAACGTCAGATTCTCCTCACAAATCTACAATGCCTTTTTCTAAGATACTTTCAAAGGCGTGCAAGGAGCAAAATGCCCTAGGGGCTCGATCCTTAGTAGTGGATTGTATTCCACCCTATCAACATGTCGAATAATTGTCTTCTACTCATTCCTTTTCAATCATTAAGCTTCTTCAATGTTGATATATTTCTTAGTCTGCCCGAGGAGCTAGTCGTAATTGGATGAAAGCCTCTTCATTAGAGATTAAAAAAAAAATCACCCTCCTAGAGGCCTTGAGAGAATACATTAGTCAACACTCCAAAGGTGGCACTCTAAGGGTGACAGAAGGTATATCCAGGGTTACCTAGGTGAATTATTGGATGTATTCCTGAAACGACTAGGACCTCTACTGTTTCTGATTGAATAAATTAAAATTTTGTGGGTACTTCTTGCTGCTAGCGAATGATGCAGGAATGACAGGTTGAACTCATCAAAGAACTTATTGGTGTTAGGTTTTAGCGCGTTGAGTCATTATTGAGCTAACCCGACCTGCGTTGAACTATCCAAGTACTAGTGTAGCAAGGCGACATTCTCGAATTTGCACAAGTGGTCCTCTGAATTAGTTGTGTCATTGTATTCCCCCACTCGAGGCAACCTTAAATTAACCAGCAACTCCTTGACCAAAATTGCTATCAAAAAGAGGGTTCCCCTACGCGATGCAACTCCCCTCATTGACTCCTAGCTTCTTGGAGCTCATCTTGTGGCTCATGATCACCTAAGGGAGCACGACCCTCATGAATGCTATGGGAGCGACCTCTCAAAGTAAATTTTGAAATCTAGGCTCCCTAGCCCAGCCTACTGAATTAGGAGGGTTTTAAGTAGTACCTATGAGGACTTCATCCACAATGGCAGTAATTAATTACGTGACCTTGAATTTTGAATTGTTAGTCTTAGACAGGTCACGCCAACTAGTGGAAGACTCAGGATATTTGGATCTAACCCTCTTAGTAGTCACCATCTCCATGTCTTTGTTTGATTTAACTGATTTTCCTAAGAAATCAACAAAATTATATTGCAAAAATTGATGGCCAAGGTGAATGCTGACATAGCAGTGATGATATGGAGATTTGCCAATGAGGTGGAGGCTAGGGTGGGGATGCTTCCCGACTTGCATCCCATGATCCGACCTAGATGTCATGGACCAACCTACCTACACTTGAGCAAACATTAGAATGCATTGGAGTTGTTTGACAAAGTTCTCTGATGTTTAAGCCACTAGGATGCAATGGAAGAAAAAACAAAAAAGTAAAAATGTGAGGAGATATCCATACCTCTAAATGACACTTATACTTGAGTATTTATAGGTGTAAGAAGAAAGAATATGTAGAGATTGTGGCCATGATCTCCAAGAAAGATGGGATTTTTTTTTTAAACTGTATCTCCTAATATAATTACCATTTAATTATGACAGTATTGACCACTTGACAGTTGATGATCATGGAGGAGTTGTTACTGAGAACTAGGCCAAGTCAACCTGCGACTGTTATTGAACAAAGAACTCAAGAAACCAAGTTATGAGAGCTTGAAAGCCAAGTTGGACGTTGCACTCAAGAGCCAAGATTTGAGTGGGGAGCTAAATTGAGTTCATCTATAGCATAAGTGGAGACCTCCTATAGATCATTAGAAGAGTCGACCTAGCGGTAAAGGTCGGGGTTTTTATCTTTGTATACGTAAGAGTGTTGACTGAGAGTGGACCACATAGGCAAGAAGCAAGGCCTGCTGACCTGATGTACAGTCAATATCTAGGGATATAACTAAGAGTCACCTGCATCTTCTAGTCAAATGCAACTTGTCTAGCAGAAATTATGGAAAGACAAAGGAAACAACTGTAGATAAAGAGGTGGACGGACAACCTACTAAATGTGGACATAATTAGGCAAATAGAATTCCCAACTTGGTTGGCCAGAATAATCACGATGTATAAGCCCAATAGAAATAACAAATGCATGTGGACTTATACATTTAAATAAATGAGTCCCACACTTTATTCCGAACATCTTATTGCTACAAAATCATGCCTTTAGTCTCAAAAAATATATATATAGGTGCTACTTATCAAAATTTGGCAAACAAGTTGTTTAAGGGCTTAATTGGAAAAATGATGGAAGCTTATATCGTTGAATGATATGATTAAGAAGACAAACTAAAGAAGGGCATGCTTATGATTTCAAGAAAGTTTCAATATATTCAAGAAGTCTAGAATGAGGTGTATCCCCATCTACTATGCCATTCTTTGAGTTCATGATTCACGTGAATCCTAATAAAGTTTAAGCTATAATAGAGGTGATGTCTCCAGAAATAAAACCAAGTACAAAAATTAAATGGATGGGATGCAATATTGAGTAGATTATTATCTAAATCTGCAGAGAAAAGTTCCTTTCTTTAAAACTTTGAAAACCAAAGAGTTCAAGAAAATTAAGGTTAACTCAATCTGATTAAAGGACCAATTAACAATATAATTAGCAATATTTGACTATGTGCTAAGTGTTGTTTTGCTGAAAGAAGAAAGGGATATGAAAAGAATAGAACACTATGAAGTCATATACTGGAGGAACAGAACTAGGGATGAGACAACTGACAAGTTAGTTTATAACTAACAATCAAGAAGGTTCAGGTTAATTTTCAATATCATACCACTAGAATTGTTGAATTATCCCATAGATATTTCATAGTCATTAAATGCAAAAGACAATAAAAAATCAAGTGATGTTATGATTCAATTAAAGGTCTTAATCATACCGCTGTATTAGAAGAATGACCATGCAGGTCTTCAGATTGTTTTGCAACTTGAATCAAATAACTCAAATGCAAGCCTTTGAACTCAACCATTACCAACCAATCACGCTCCAGATCAGTAAGTTTAATGACGAAGAATCTTTCAATAAATACTGCCCACTTCCAAGACATACTAGATTTTTTTTATCAAAGTAATAACACTCTGCAACAAATGGCATGAAAATTCATCTAGAACTGCCAATTTGTGGTGATCAGAAGTACATTACATTGTCTTTGAAGGAATCATTAGTAGCTCCACTATCTGAGTTATCTCTTATAAGGTTTGAAGTGATATTGTTGAAACTCAGCACCAAACTTTAGATATTCTTCTTCAACCTTATTCTTTAATCTCCTCCAAGTCCTCAACATATCTGACTGTATCAGTCCACGGTACAAAGTCTCAAATGTGATCTTCTGTGGAAGATACCCTTTCTCTATCATTTCCATGAAAAAATGACAAGCTTCCCTCCATTTTTGCTTCTCACACAAACCATGAATCAATAAAGTATAGGAATCCAAGTCAGGTCCAATACCAGTAACACCCATATCATTCCATATTTCTTGGATAATCTGCATGCGACCTAATTTTGAAAACATTCCAAGTAATATATTATATGTATGAATATCTGGACCACCCATTGGGTTCATTTCCTTCATCTTCCTATACAGTTTTATAGCACCATCCGCATCTTTCCTTCCTCGATACTCCTTGAAAAAACAATTATATGTAGCTGGAGTAGGGCAGATTCCATGATGCATCATCTCACTAAGCAATTCCTCAGCATCTTCTAGTCTTCCACATGAAGCAAGACACTTGATTAGTGACGTGTATGTTGCTATAGTTGGGGAAATTCCTTTATCTTTCATCGAGTGAAACACACTAAGTGATAATTCTGGTTTATGGGCTCGACTGTAAACATGAAGGATAATAGAATAGCTGGTGACATCTGGTTCAATGCCTCTGTCACGCATCTGATTTAAAAGGCCCTCAGCAGCTTGGATCGTTCTATCAAACCGGTAATCCGGATGTAAGCTAACCCTCCTACACATCCCATTCAGCAGAATATTATATGTGACCACATTTGGTTCTAACCCTTGATCAACCATTTCATTTAAAAATCGCTGCGCCATGTCATGTCGGTTTACTTTACACCAACCATAGACCAGTATCGTATATGTCTTTTCATCAGGCTCATACTTATATTTCCTTTTATTGAATAGCTCTGTTGCAATCTGTAGACAAAAAAAGAAATGGTACATGAAATCAATTGGCTTGCACATCAATACCATGAAATTAGATGGGGGGAAAAGGTTGTATGGATACAGAACAGGAATTAGAAAAAAAAAAATTTACAAAATAAATAGGGAGAAATATTGTCAACAGTAGCTCAATGGCCAACAATAAAATTTTTTAACACGCTTATGGAGCTAATCCAGAATACAGATTATACTGATGAAGAATGTTCATGCCCATCAATTTTCATCTTATCCCCTTTCTCCTCAACTTACCACATTTATTTTGAATATAGAAGAATACAATTAAATGCATGTTCACATAAAACTCATATCGGAACAATCTACTTTGAAACATGGAACTGGTAGTCCAAACCAAACTCACCTATTCTTCAATGCAGTATCAATCAAAAGCCAGTTCGAGATAACATTCTTTGAATCAAACAAACTCAATAATTACAGAGAGAGAGAGAAAAAAAACCACAATCACAGAAGGAAATTGTGAAGGGCAGAGAAAGAAAGGCAAGCAGCGAGAGTGCAAAATTGGATGTTTAAGAAAGAAATAAGTGGAAATTTGAGACCTTAGGGTAGCCGTACTTGCAGAGGGTGTCAAGTAGCATCTTGAATTCGTCTCCATTGGGCTCCCTCCCCACAAACGCTTCCATGTCGTCGAAGGCCCTGATGGCCTGCCTCGTCAGTCCGGCAGCTACGTGCCGACGGATTAAGACAGAAAACGTCCTCGGCGACGGCCCTACGCCGCGCTGGTCCATCTCAATGACTAGCTGCCACGCAACGTCGAACTGGCGGACTCTTCCAAGGATATCGACCATGAGGTCGTACGCATCTGCAGCATGCTGGTAGTGGGCATGGTCGCGGGCCCAGATGAAGAACCCGAGGGCGACCTTGGAGGCGTGGCGAAGGCGGAGGAGAGTTTGGAGGACGAGGGGGTTGGATAGGCCGACCCCGGCGAGCTGGAGAGGGGACTCCATAGCGTGAAAAGGGTTGTAGTGTCGGATAAGAAGATGGGCTAGGGAATCGGCGTCGGGGGAGGGCTCCATCTGCGGCGGCGTCGGTTTCGGTGCGGTGACCACCTCAGTGGGTTCGGAAGAGGAAGAGAGGAAGCGGGGAGAAAGGAGAGGCGAAGGGAGGGGGTTGAAAAATCGACGATGGAGAACCCAGGCGAGTTTCGGCCGGAGCATGATGAAGTCACGCCGGGGCTCCTGTGCGGCGCAGTGCCCCCAAATCAAAGGGTGTTTCTGAACCGTAACAAAGCCTCTCCGGCCGACCTCCCTCCGTAGGGGGCCGTTGTGAGGGGTGTTAACGTGGCAATTTCATATAAAATAAGCTATTTGAGTCCAGACTATACGAGTTAAAAATAAATTAAGTCATTTTAATTTAATTTAATTTATTTTTTATGAATTTAAATTTGATAGATATTATTAAAAGTCTTGTTTGATAATTTAAATTTTTACTTATTTGATTGATATTTAAAATTATTTATTTATTTTAAAATTTTATTTATTTGGTAAATTGATATCAATAAATATAATTCATGAATATTATTCATGAATATTATTTATAAATATGATTTAAGAACGTTTATTAATATTGTTCAGTTGAATACATACTAGTTCAAGCTTATTTAGTTAGTTTAATAAATTGTTCAAGATTTTTTTATTTAATTGATCTTATGTGTATTGAACGAATAAAAATAAACTTAGTTCACGAACATTGTTCACTAATATTATTTAGTTAAACACATACGTGTTCAAGCTTATTTGATTAGTTTAATAAATTATTCAAGTTTTTTTATTTAATTGATCGTGTGTGTATTGAACGAACATAAATAAATTTTTATTAAACTGAACATAAAATTTATTTATAAATGTTTAATTCATTTACAATCGTACACGTGGAACACAACTCCACACTTGACGCTGTTCTCTTATCCGTATATTGTGGCAAAAGACGAATACGCTCGCCCTCAGTGTCCCCGCCAACTCGTCCCAAGGCCAACACGGAGGAGGTAAATCACAGGCGACAACTAGCCTTTAGAATAGTGACTAGCACATAAGGGAGGTATTTATCTCGACTTTGCCGAGATTCGAACCCCAGACCTCATTGTGACAACACCTCATGCGCTAACCACTAGACCCATCCGAGGGGACTCTCTTATCCGTACATGTGGCAAAAGGTGATTCGCTCGCCCCCAGCGTCCCCGCCAACCCGTCCCTAGGTCAACACGGAGGAGATAAATCACGGATGACTACTAGCCATTAGTGCAAATGACTAAGACACTCTCTTATCCGTACGATAAAAGACATGAGCGCTCGACATGATTTTATTTGAATTGATTTTCTAGGTAAATTTCTCCTATAGATTTTTTCCTCCTTAAGTTAATTGTTAAATTTGTTGTTTTACCAAAAGGTTGCTCTACAATTGCGTAGCTCAATCGACACTAGTTCGAGCATGCAATTTGATCCCATTCAATCTGATTTAACCTTGGTTCAACCATTTTGAGGGGCATTTAGGTTTTTAGGTTATGTTCAATGCTCTATCACATTTAAAACTTGTGGAGATAGTTCTTTATGATATAATCCATATAGAGCAACTTACCCTAGGTGTGATCGATCTACAAAGTCACCACAATATTTGGGCATGTGGAATTGACTCACTTATGAAGTTATGTGACCTCTACTTGTCATTATCATTGAGGTAGGATTACTATGATCTTGTGGTACTATGATCAAGACTAGAAAAATCATACTAGTCTTTGACCATCATATAGACTGAATCCGGTTGATTGGTCGAACATGTGTTGTTATTAGTAGTAGACATACTTTGTTAGTTTGGTATACATATGTCGGTTGCCATAGATTCATTTTTTACTTGGTTGGCTAATGGTAGTATGAGTCATTGTGTCCTTGGTTCTCTCAAGCTAATGAGTGATTATGATTTTTTTCTACGGGTTTATTTCATTCATCGTTCCTCAAATGTGTTGAATGGTGATGGGGGATGTTAGATTTCTGGATTGACCATCACATGTGTTTTCTGATTTACCCTGATAATTGATAGAAAACTTCTGTGAAGTCAGGTCAATTGCCATTTTACATAGACATCCCAAGTCTCAAACGCCTAATTAAATAGGTTGCCCGATGGGTATATTCGTAAGTACCTAGATCCTATTCAATAGGCAATTGACCATAATACAAGCAATGGAATTACATTTTGAAGGGTGAATCAGTACTAGTCTCATTCTCAAAAACAAGGTTTTCTTCGATCAGTTGGAAATACAAAAACACTTCTCTTCAAACTTCTCAGGACAAAAACACTTCTCTTCAAACTTCTCAAGAACTAGTATTTTCAAATATTCATTGATTCTGTCAAGAATTTGAGAAGATGGAACTGCCAGAATTACGTGGCTAGAATGTTGATTGCATCTCCATAACCCGGAGGCTGAACTGTCTCACATGTTGACCAAGTCATCCTAAAACCTCCGGTCAATACTACCTATAGACAAGGACCGGGTTTCCTCAGTCCTTGATACCTCGATACTCGAGGTGGATCCCCGAATATATATAAGCAGCCGAATAATATTAGAACAATGAAATAAATACAGGATGAGCACAGTGGCGTACCCTGGCCCGGGGGGCTCGGATGGATCAGTGAGCTAGTCGCAATACTGATCGAGTCATCGAGATCCAGAAAGGTAGATGAATGTGAGTCGGCTAGGGAGTCGAATCTGGGGGTGATGACACAAAATCAGGTGTAGCATGGATTCAAAAGGCGACACGTAGGCCGAAATATGACAACGACACCTAGGCCGGAATTCCATAGCGACTCACTGACTAGATAATACCAGTAACTCACAATCATAATAGTGGTGCGAAGAGTGAAACACAGCAGCTCGATGGTCGGGACACAGCACACAGGGAAGAACACACAAATCATGGAGGTAGAGTGCAATAGCAGTGGCCCAAAGGCCGGATCAGCAGTGGCTCGAGCGTCGGATTAGCGCCGAAACCATACGCCGATATGGATCGAATATTGAATCGGCGTTGGAAGTGTATGACAATGTCAATCGAGGGTTGAATAGACGCCATGAGCGTGGCAGCAACGCTGGATGGTCGAATTTAGCGATAGGTGTGCCAACAGCGATGATGGCGTTGTGCCACCGACGAAGGGCATGGGTCAGCTGGTGGCTGTTGCTGGAGGTGGCATAGGAGGGCGACAACGATGATGCCGTCGGCAATGGTGGCTAGTCGCTACGACAGAGAGGTCGCCGACGTACGACTATGTACACCAGAAAAAAGGAGGTGAGGTAGTCGGCTGTGGCGCGAAGGCTGCTGTGGAAAGGCCATGGAGCAAGGAGAAGAAGAGGGAGGGTAGCGTAGGTCACGTCAACGTGGAGGGGGAGAGCCAGGCGGCTATGACGAAGTCAAACCAAGTTAACCTGAGGGAGATGATGATGTGATGTTCCTTGGCGTGTGTGGCTCCAGCCGCCCCCTCGGCTGACAACCTGAGAAAGGGGAGAAGAGGTGCGGTGGTGGCGTCCCTGTGCGGCACCCTCATGGAGTGGGCCCTCGTCGGTGAATCCCCCCTCCTCTTTTGTGGCCGCTGGAAGAGGCAAAGAAGAAGTCCCTTCGTTTCCTCCCCCGACGACGGAAGTTCAACCAGCCCCCCTTCCCACTTTCTGTGATGAACAAAAACCCTCAAAACATGAAATGACCTAAATGCCCCTCTTCTTTCTCCTAATTCCTTTTGAGCCCAGAAATATATCTGCATCACAAGCCTTCCCTTCAAGTCTAGTCGAAGGAGGCGCGAGTCCGACTGACTAGACAGTCTATAGCAAAAGACTGAATCACTCCTGTGTACAAAGTCTGATTGTTGGGTTCGTCGCAAAATGTCCATATCTATGATGTCGATCGAGCAATGGAAATGGTGTCAAGCAAGTAATAATAGCGATGTCAATCGAACGATAATAACAATGATGAGCAAGCGATAAAAAATATTACTGAACGATCGTCAAATAAGACAAGTACCAACGAAGCGATGAGTGAGGCAAGTGTTGACAGAACGAGGCGCGCCCGGTAGAGTGGCGAGAAAAATGTGTCGACCGAGCGACAAAAAATAGTGTCAAATGGACGCCAAGCAAGTGAACGGGCGAACGTCAAGTGAGCGCCCAAGCATGTACCGAATGAGCTACGAAGCAACGTCGGGTGAGAGTGGAGCCCGAAAACCGAGCGGGAACATAGCCTGTGAAATCAAATGCGCATGGAAGCAAAAGTTATTAGCCAAGCGGACGCATCACCCGTGAGCTGAATGGAAGTGTAGCCCGGGAATCAAAGGCGCATGGAAGCGAAAGTCGTTAGCTAAGCGGGCGCATCGCCCGTGAGCTGAACGGAAGTGTAGCCTGGGAATCGAAGGCGTATGGAAGCGAAAGTCGTTAGCCGAGTGAACGCATCGCCCGTTAGTTGAGCGGAAGTGTAGCCCGGGAATCGAAGGAGCATGGAAGCGAAAGTCGTTAGTCGAGCAGGCGCATCGCCCGTGAGTTAAACGGAAGTGTAGCCTGGGAATTGAAGGCGCGTAGAAATGAAAGTCGTTAGCTGAGCGAGCGCATCGCCCGTGAGCTGAGCGAAAGTGTAACCTGGGAATCGAAGGCGCATGGAAGCGAAACCCATGAGTTGAGCAAGTGCAGAGCCCATAAGATACTTTGATTTGAAACCAATCGACACTCTTGTACGCGACCATTAGAGATATCTCGACTCCGACTGGGGAGATGGATTCTCTGATAAGCTAGTTTGTGACCAGTGAAAGCCGCTCGACCTCGAATGGGGGAGATAAAGGAATCCGCTAAGCTGGTTTGAGACCAGCGAAGACCGTTCGACCCTGAACGGGAGAGATAAGAGATCCGATATGCTGGTCCGAGACCAGTGAAAACCGCTCGACCCCAAACAGAAGAGATAAGAGATCTCATATGCTGGTCTGAGACCAGTGAAGACCGTTCGACCCCGAACGGAGGAGATAAGGGAATTCGATAAGCTGGATCGAGACCAGTGAAGACTGCTCGACCCCGAACGGGGGAGATAAAAAATTTGATATGCTGGTCCGAGACCAGTGAAGATCGCTCGACCCCGAACGGGAGAGATAAGGGAGTCTGATAAGTTGGTTTGAGACAAATGAAGACCGCTCGACCCCAAACGGGGGAGATAAGGGAATTCGCTAAGCTGGTTCGAAACCAGTAAAGACCGCTCGATCCCGAATGGGAGAGATAAGAGATCCGATATGCTGGTCCGAGACCAGTGACCACTGCTCTACTATTGACATAGACAGGAGTTTATCATTGCTGCTCGACTGTTGGGTGGACGAGTTGTCAAGTATACTATGAGCTTACCAAACCATGCCTTGGGAAAACACAAGAATGACTCCTTTTCATCTTATTTATGGAGGCGATGTGATCATCCAAGTAGAATTGAGGAAGAATCAATTCAAAAGAAGCACTTATGAATAGGACAATTCTGAACAACGACTCCTAAATCTCGACCTAATCACTACGACTCAAGAGCGAGTGGCTACTCGACTCAAGGCATATCAATAGTGGATGTGAATCAAGTATAATAGAAGGGCTATTTCTCATACTTTCCAAGTTGGAGACCTAGTCTAGAAGAAGGTTAAATTGGTTAGAAACGTGAGTAAATTGAAACTACCCTTTTGGGTAATTAGCAAGTAAAGCTTAGGATCCTGCTATTTAGAAGATACAAATGACAAAAAACTTAATCGACCATAGAGCGCCAACCACCTAAAACCTTACTTTTCTTAAAAATAGTTTTGATAAGATTTTTCTTCTAGGTTTATCTATGCTTTGCATTTTTCTTATCAAATAAATGACTATTTTTCTTTTAGACTCAAGTCTTGCCCAAACTCTCTTAACTCAGATATAGTTGGAGTCGAGATCCTCCAGGCTGCAGTAGCATACTCCCTTTTGTACAAGGGTCTAGTGAGTACCGTATCACCTTATTATTTTCAAGGCCCAGACTCCCCCAACTTGGATATAGTTGACGTCGAGATCCTCCAGGTTGTGGTAGTGGACTCCTCTTCATACAAGGGTCGAGCGAGTACCATATCACCTTATTTTCTTCAAGGCTCAAACTCTCTCAACTTAGACAAACTCAGAATCGAGATCCTCTAGGCTGCTATAGCGAACTCCCTTTCGTACAAAGGTCAATTGAGTATCATATCACCTTATCTTTTTTAAGGCTTAAACTCCCCATTCAGACATAATCAAGGTCAAGATACTCTAGGCTGCGGTAGCGAACTCCCCTTTGTACAAAGGTCGAGCGAATTCCGTATCTCCTTATTCTTTTTAGGGTCCAAACTCCCTGGACTCAGACATAGTAGGGGTCGAGATCTTTCAATCAATCGTAGTATACTCCCCTTCATACAAAGGTTGAGTGGAAACCATGTCCTCGCCCTCACGATGATAGAAAAAAGCAATACAAAATTCTCAAACCTTCATCATGTTTAAAAGAAACTATTAGAAAGGATAAATCTTAAATAAGTATATCTAAAAAATTAGTGACATCTTCATCAGGGATGTTGTCATTGATCTTCAATAAGTCGATGACTCGAAGGGAGGAGTCAGCAGGAAGCTTTCCATTCTCCACCAGCTGCTTGAGGGTGTCATCAATTCCATGTTGCACTAATCGGACAAGACGAGTACTATCTCATCGAACTCCTCTGATTGCAAGAATTCTTTCTTCTGGGTGGCCCAATGCTCATTCTCTCCCACCTAGTGTTTCTTAAGATCGGATACCTGGGTCTCTAACTGGTCCTTCTGAGCCTCAAGTGTCGCCATAGAGGCTTGCAATTCTACCAAGGAGGCCTCTTGGCCATGCACTGCAACTCGGGCATCCTAGATTGCAATAAGGGAGGCCTCCAACTCACATCATTGAGCTTCTGCCACAACCCTGGCTAACTCAGCCTCCTCTCAAGTGGTTCCCAGTTCCACTTTCAAGAGCCCATGCTCCTTCTGACCGACCTCTAAATCAACCTGAATGACCACCTCTTTAGTCGTTGCGGCCTCCAATTCTATTTGATGTGTGGCTACAGCATTTGTCAACGCGTTATCTCAACATGCAATTGGCTTACCCTGTGCCCCAAACTAATCCTTTCTGCCTTCACCTCTATTATTCCCCTCTTCAACAGGGTGATCGTCGCCTGATCAAAAGTGAGGTCAATTTATTGTCACTTCAGGCGGTCAATCTATGGCTAAGTGAAGGTCATCTCCTCCTGAGCTGCTATCAAAACTTCATGAGAAGGGTTGCGGCTAACTGGGTGTCCAATTCAGCTATGCGGCCCTGCAGCTCTTGTTTGCCTTACCAAATCTTGGGGTATCGCTAGCCGAATACTATTAGCTGGAACATATGCTTAGCCTCATTCAGTAAAAGTTCCTTTGCTAAAGCTCATATAGGCATGTCCTTGGCCGCTTCTTCAGTGTCCCTCCATCCGATGGTCGTTGAACTGTAGAGGGTGAGATCCAGCCTATGTTCTCCTTAAACTGGTTCTTGGGATAGCTTCATGGTGACTAGGACACACTCTTCACTTGGCAAATCTCCCCGTCGACCCATAGAACCTGGATCCACAGGAGCACACAAAAAACCTATCCCGTATAGGAATTTCTTGACTTTGTAGGAGGCATGAAAGCTATAGTCCTAGGAGATGATAGGAGATGCACCAAAGGAAGGTTGGCTATGATCGAGTAGCTCTCCAACCCAACTGACGTGCGTGATAGCTGAGCTGGTGAATGGATCAATGGACCTAGGGATCCGACTGGGAAGCATGTGGGGATGGATAGACTTGAGTGGCCAACCGAGGGTTGAGACAAGCGACAGATCTTCCTTGAAATTATTAGGGGGGCCTCTGACTTCTTATCTAAAGTCGATCTCGATGCACTAGACCGATGAACTGGGGACCTCCTTGACTCCCCCATCGGGCTCGATGCTCTCACCATCGATTGGGGAACCACCTCCATTGGGGATGTAACTAGAATCGGAGGTGTTCCTTCCTTGGGTGTCACCTCGGTAAGATCAACAATATTTGCTCTACGCGCCTCATCTCCGAATCTTCATCTACCCTAACATTCGATCTCGTGATCTACTAGGGTCCCCATCTTTTGTAAAGAATTTGGTGTTCGACCTTTTTGGACTTCTCTTGCCTTGCATCTAGTCTTCTGACTTGCAAAGACTTTTTCTTGTCAAGAATTTGACCCTTGACTTTCTTAGACTTCTCTTGCCTTGTATCCGGTCTTCCGACCTGTAAGAACTTCTTCATACTAAGAATTCGGTCCTCGACATTTTTTGACTTCTCTTATCTTGCAAACTTGTAACTCAAATTATTCCAACGTATTAACCTAAACTTAAATAATTATTGATTCAGAGGGTAATTATAAGGCGCCACATGGATAAGAGAAGTTGGAGCCCCTACTGAGATTGTGATTCCAACAAAGGAAAAATAGAGTCAATCCCCGACTTTTTGGATGCACCCCGACTTCTTGGGCACAACCCAACTTCTTGGGCGCCCCCCGACTTCTTAGACTCATCTTGGCTTTTTGGGCGCACCCTAACTTATTGGGTGCACCTCGACTCCTCGGCACCCTGACGCCTTTGCCTCCTAACTCCTTGGTGACTTGACTCGGAATGCATGACCATTTTAGGAAAAAGATAACCATCATATAAATCTCGGATTATTTTAGGAAAAAGATAATTATCGCATGAATCTCGGATTATTTCGAGGAAAAGACAACGATGTGAATAACTCTTGGATTATTTAAGGAATTAAATAATGATAACGTGAAGTTCGGAACGGAAGGAAAAAGTTTAGTGTTCCATATAAAAGATAGTCTTTTCCGGCATCCAATGTACATGCATACATATGCATCAAAAACCACTAATATGGTTCCTTTTCTTCATTTTTTAACTTAAGCATAGGAGGAGTGACTATGCCAAAGAACTTATTGGCCATCATTCTAATTATTTTCTTCTTGTTTACTTTCATCTAAGCCAACAGAACCATATCATCATCATCATCCGGATTGTCATTTAGCGATTGCTGATTAAGTTGACAACAAAATTAACTCACCAATGATTTACTTATCATCATTTATAGATAAAAACAATTATCAATCATTAAAACTTTCCATTCAAAATATTATTGCACCAACACCGCGAGGGGAAGCATCGGAATTAGAGTTGGGATCTAGCACAAAAGCCCTATCAAGGCCAGCTTACATCAAACCTTTTACTATAATAATTAAGAAATTAAATCGTTCGTCCTCTCTGCATGCCACAAGGGAAATTTTCTTTTTCTTCAAGTTCATAATTATTTAAATTTTGCACAACCATCGATTGGCCTATCCATTCTCTCTATGCATGGCCGTAGAATGACATCAATTCATGATACATACATACACACAGATGAAAGGACGTATATGTAGTATATATATAGAATAATTAAGATACAATGTAAATCAATACATGTCGTAGTTAGGCGTCTGTTGGCAGGGCAAAGTAGTCTCCAAGTCCCAGTGTGGTGTCGCCGCCGAACATCTACAGTCCGAATCGGCGTTATCGGCGATCTTCCACACCTTCACTGACTTATCCAGACTCCCCGAGTACACCACCCACCTCCCGTTTGACTTGCTTTTTTCTTGGTTTGCCTCCACCGCCAAGCACTTCACGGGCCCTGTGTGCCCCGTCAACACTGACAGGCACACGTGGACGCCGCCTGCCTCTCGCCGCCACACGCACAATGTCTTGTCGGCGGAACCGCTAAACACCAGGCTCCCTGCCGCCGCTAGGCACAGCACCGCCACCTTGTGCCCTCGGATCACACCTCCGCTCCCTGCATCGCCGCCCACACCTCTATGGTCCCACCAGCTGACGCCGCCGTCCGATGATCCCGCATACACCATTCCCGCCGCAGAGTTGACCACCAGCGCCGTTATCGCCATGTCCTGCCGCACGAGTGTCGCATACGGCTCATGCCTGGTTAGAAAGGCAGCTGCTGGTTTCTTCCCGTTCCCCTTCTTGTTTCCCATCGGCGGCTTCGGCAGTTGCTCTGGCTTCCACACCTTCACCGTGCCGTCAGCCGATCCAGTCAAGACCATGTTGTCAAACCCCAGGGCGACGGCGTTGATCGCGTCATCGTGGGCGTTGATCGACTCGACGCAACGCATGTCCTCGACGCGCCACACTTTGAGCGTGCGGTCCCAAGAGCCGGAATAAATTAGGGATTGATCCTCGCTGAGGCAGAGGCAGGACACGGCATCATGATGGCGAATCCAAAGGGCGGAAGAGCGGTGGTGGTGGCGCTTGTGGGCGGCCTCCACGTAGTTACTGGGGTTGAAGGAGCACTTGATCAAGTCCTTGAAGCGCGGGAGTGTCCCGACGTGTTTGTGAATACGCGGGTCCTTCGGGGAAGCCTTCCAAAGGCGAACCTTGCCATCCTGGTGGCCGGTGAAGACGCAGTGGTCGTTGGAGATGACGATGGCCTTCACGAAGCCGCTTGCGGCCTTGAAGCCGGAGAACTCCTTTTGGTTCTTCCACACGCGGATGTTCTTGCTGTCGGAGCCAGTGTAGAGGAGGTCGCCGACAGCAGCGAGGGAGTAAATGTGGTCCTCCTCGCGGACGAGGGAGGCGACGAGGCCGGAGCCGGCAGCCTGGAAGAGGTCGGTAGGGGGCGGAGGAGGAGCATTGGCGGGGTCGAAAAATGGGTCGGAGTCGGGTTGGTGGTTCCAAGGGGACATCTGTAAGGGGGAGCTGTCGGCGGAAGAGGGCTGGTCGTCGGTGTGGGAACTGTGGTCGGAGAAATAGCCAGGGTTGGCTGGGGAAGGGCTGCTGGTTCGGCCGTGGAAATCCTCCTCGCTCGCGGACTTGATGAGAGGGTCAGAGTGCAGGAGGGCGGAGAAGCTGGAGGTGCGAGGGAGGCCGCCGCCTTCTTCGGCGAACAAAGCACAACCTCTTATGGATTCTCCGTTCATGGATGCGGCAGTGTAGAACGTTTATAGGATGGCAGATCATGAGATAACAGAGTGGATATACAAGCTAAGGATAAAATGGAGGTGGAGGAGGAAACTGGAAATGGAGGAAAGAAAGAGAGGAGGAGAGGATTGGGCGGGAGGAGCTGCCGAGCATGAGGACGAGAGTAAGGCAGAAGCAGAAGTAGCCGGGGACCCGCGGACGCGCAACGGCTGATTCCTTTATATAGAGAGAAAGAATAAAAGAAATTATCAAAATTATTGAGAATTAATATATCAAATTAATTATTCGGTTAATTAAATCTAGAGAAGGATTCTCTATGTTTGACGATTTTGAATATATATAATAAAATAACTAAAATATATAGCTCAAAAGAAATAATGTCAAACACCACAAAAAGAAACTCATTGATCAACTTACGACTGAATGCTAAAAGACTTTAGGTCTACAAGATGCATATATCTTAAATTAATAAATTAAAGGAATGGTAGCAATTAATTAAAGTGCATACGGAAGAATGTAAATTTTATTTGAACATTTTGCTAACACTTTTAGATTTGTTACACTTAAGTATGATATTCAATAGTTATACTCATTGATACTCACTTTAAATTATATTCACATGTATTTGTTTCGTATTTTTATCTAGCATATAAAATCATTTACAAGTGACTCATTTGGAATCTCATCATGAGAGTATGAATAGTATGGGCTGACACATGGCTTTGGGTCCTTACCTATTAAAGGGGGCGTTTGGTTCAAATTTATCAATCGGAATGGTAATGAATTTGATTATGGAGTCAATGGGAATGAGAATCAGAATTGCATTATCAATGTTTGATTCAAAATATGGAATGAATATGATTATAATTGATGATGTTTGTTTCGAATCAACATTAGTAATGAGAATCAAATAAATTTTCAATTTTACCCTTATTAGTTAATGCATTAAAGAGTTTATCTATAATATACATTGGTTTATCTATAAATGTACATTGGTTTGAAGCAGATCAATTGCATAAAGAGTTTCAAGATGTGGAGCAGCAGAAAGTTGAGCTTCCTCCTCGGCCTGATCCGGTTCCTGCTCCTTCTCCAAGCTCCCACAGCGGCCATGGCAGCGAACCCTTTCAGAGCAGATTGCGGCGGCGACGCCTACAACTCGAGTAGCAGCTTTGGCAGAAGCCTAAGCGGCCTCTTGTCCTCCCTCACTTTCCTTTCCTCCAATTCTAACTCCGCCAACGCCACCGCCACCGCCGGAGCCGGTAGAGACTCCGTCTACGGCTTATACATGTGCCAAGGCGACCTCTTCGGCTCCAACTGCCAGAGCTGCATCCAGACTGCCGTCGCCGGCGCCAACCAAAGCTGCCCGGGAGTTCATCGAGCAATCGTCTACTACGACCAGTGCCACCTCTGCTACTCTGACGCAAACTTCTTCGGCGTCGTCGACGCTGACGGATTCAACATGACCAACCCCTTGGAGGTAACTAGTTCGCGGATGGCGTTCAACATATTGTCCGATTTGGTGCAGGCGGCGCCCCAGCAACGGCCATTCATGTTTGCCACCAACTTGTCGGATATGTATCCCCTGTTCGCCCTGGCTCAGTGCACGGCCGACCTGAGCCCCGACGGCTGCCGGAGGTGCTTGACGGCGAGTCTGGCGGGCATCGAGAACTGTTGCATCCAGAGGAAAGGGTGGCGGTATCTCTCCCCGAGCTGCTGGATAAGGTACGAGCCCACTCCGTTCTTTGGCAATTACCCCAACAACTTGAGCACGTACATCATCCGGAGCCAGTGCTCGAGCTTGGACGTGCAATCCGACGACCTCAGCGCGAGGACGGCCAATTTAAGAGGCCTCTTCGACGACTTGAGTGCTCAAGCTCCGGCGACGGGCTTCTACAGCTCTTCCGCCGGAGACGGCGACGATAGGATGTACGGCCTCGGGCTCTGCGCCGGGGACGATGCGACTCGCGGCGAGTGTGCGGCATGCCTCGCCACAGCGGGGCAAGCCATAGCGAACGAGTGCCCCAACAAGACGGAGGGGTACATGTGGTACGGACCGTGCTTCTTGAAGTACTCGTAGCAGCGCTTCTTCGGCGAGCTAGACACCGACGTGCACACCTTCTGCGGCGGCGCGGCGCCGGTGACTGCGGAGTTCAGTCGTGCTACAGAGGCGGGAGCGCGGAGCATCGCGCAGGAGGCGAGGTGGCGGCGTTCGACGAGACGGAGGTGTTCGGCGAGGTGGCGACGTTCAGCGTCGAGCGGCGTTGGCGTCGTTCGAGAATAGGTTGCAAAGAGGAGAGGAGAGAAATGCGATGGAAAATTAGGTTAAGGGTATTTTTGGTATTAATGAGAAATTGTGATTGCTGTAAATATAGGAATGGATGATTGAAGGGGTGGGATACCGGAATAAGTTATTACCCACTAATAAGGAATCATTCCCTCTTTTATATTCCCATTGTTGTAATCCAAACATTAACATTGATTGGTATTTTCATTCCTTACTTCTATTCTCTTAAACCAAACGTCCCTAAATGTTTCTCTTTTGAGAGCTGCTTTTTCCACCCCGTTGACATCTTCCCCTCCTCGGGCCCACCATAAAATTCAATGATATTTACCATTCTATCCTTTTCCTTATCCCTCTCATTCACGTTTCTTTTATTTAATTTTTTTAAGTTTTGTTTTTTTAACTAATTTTATTTTTTATCAGTTTTATTTTTTAATATTTTTTTTATTATTTATTGAGTGGCAGTGCTTTTCCCACCTCCACGTTTTATTTTGTTTTATTTTATTTTATTGTTTTTTGTTTTTTCAATCAGTTTTTTTTATAATTTTAATTCTTTTTAATTTTTTTATTATATATTTATAATCTTTTATTTATTTTTTAATTGTAGATTTTCGCACACACTCCCTTTCTAGTTCCATCATATTATTTATCTTTATATCATTTTTTTAAATATTTTCTCGACAAAAAAGTCATGCTTTTTTTATATTCGCAATATGAGATTGGATCTTTTGTCCCCAATTTTCTCAGTCCTCCTATCATACTCATCGCCTCAAGCCCACTACCGGCGGCCTCTGGTCATCGCCCCGACCAGAACTATACCCTAGGGGAAGGTGAACCCCCGGGGTCGCTATCAGGGCGATCGACATCGAAATTCGGCTGAATTTAAGCAGGGACTTATATCGCCGACAAAGGAAAATTTACTCAAATCCGGTCGAATTTCGGGATTGATCGCGTCGATGGCGACCGTACCCTAGGATATAGTTTTAATCGGGGTGGCGGCCGAAGGCCGCCGGTGGTGCCGCCGACGATGGACTGGGGCAATGAATGGGATACGGAGATAGGTGATATTGAGATAGAGGATTCGATATCTTATAATCTTTAATTTTTTTTTAATAATAGATTTTAGGAGTTATTATTTATAAAAAATTGAAAGTAAAATATGGATAAAAAAATAAAAAAAAATTGATGAAAAAAATAATAAATAAAATTTATTTAAAAAAATAAAACTAAGGAAGTAAATAAAATTGAAAAAAATAAACGGTAAACTAAAGAAAGTAAATAAAATTGGAAAAAAATAAAATAACTTGTTATTTTAAAGGAAGGGGCAAAAAAAAAGTCATTTAACAAGGGAGAGAGAGGGGATGTACTGTCAGAGGTGTGGGAAAAACAATTTACTTCTCTTTTTAACATTTATTTCATTATTTTTAATAGTCATCTATTCTCTTTAGGATTTTCCCAGCAAATCTTATTTCATTTTTTATTTTATCCATTATATAGATTTTTTTATAATCTAACTATCTATTTCTTTTGATTTAACAAATACTAAAAATAACTAACTTGACCTCATAAAAATAATCGATCAATCATTAGAATAAATCAAGAAATCTAGATGAGCCTAATTGACCGCACAGAGACAAAAATAATTTAAACATTTTAGATGTAATGTGTTTCGTTCCACCCATGCCTGCATTTAAAGTATGGTTAGTTGATTGTGATTATCACTATTTAATAAAAATTATACTAATATAAAAAAGAATTGGGAGATAATTGTAAGATCTAATTTTTGGATATTAATTTCATGTGAAATATGTTATAAATTTTTGAAAAAAAATCCCTCAATTGTGACTTCACAAGAAATCCCACATGTTTAATAAAACATGAGAAACCAAACCCAATTTTGTAGCCCAACAATTTAGTTCATTTAGAACTAATTTTATTAATTTAGAATCATTTTATTCCCATATAAAAACATTTAAAATAATATAATAATTTTATTATAAGATATTCGTTGTTGCAATCAATCTCTTTCATCTACATTCCCTCTCAATCCTTGAGATATATACTTCTTCATCTTCCATCTCAGTTGTTAAATACCTCTCAATTTTCAAATTCTCTTGTTCTAGTATCAGTGAGTCTCTCTTCTCATGGCCATCTTCAGCTTATGTTGGTGAGAGCTCTTCATGAAGCTTTATTAGCTTCTTCTATAATTTTTTGATATCTCGCTAGCTACCTATCATATATAAAATGTCGTTAGGAAAGATATTGACTAATAGTTTAGTTATCTTTTCATTTACCTTAGATTTTTAAACGTACTTCTCGGTCCATTTCTTTTTTCTCAAGAAGTCTTCTTTTGCTATTAATTGGGATTTCAAACCCCCCCATCAAAATGAACCCCCTTTTGATGTTTATCATGATGAAATGCTCCATTTGTGACTTCCAATATTTGAAAATTTCCTTTTCAAATGGTATATATATATATATATATATATATATATATATATATATATATATATATATATATATATATATATATATATATATATACATATATATATATATATAAAATCTCCGAGTACCTCTACCATTCGAAATAAAAATTTTTAAATATTATATATCAAATTCAATTCTATCTCGGGATCTATTCTGAAATTGCAAATGTTCTTCCTTCCTCTAGTGCTATGCTCTTATGATAGTCAATCTGACGAAGAGAAACTTTACTCTGATATCACTTGTTGGGTATCAATGGGCTCAAATTCATAATTCTTTATTCTTTCCTCTAGCGTTGTACTTGAAAGGTTGTTAAGCCTTTTCACAATGTTCTGGCTCTTATACCACTTGTTGGGACTAGTGACATTGCCAGAGGAGGGTGGATAGTAGTGATTCATGATTCATCACTTGTCAATCATGTGCTCATCTACAAGATTTTAATGTGTAGCGAAAAACATAACATAAAATATAAAAGAAAGTGCAAACATAGAGACATCTTAATTTTACTTGATTCAGAACCCCCAATTCCAACTCCATGGCTTAATATTCTAGTGTTAGCGCCACTATCTTTATTAACCTATCAGGACTTCCTTTGCATATCATCAAATCAATCTTAATCTATCGGGACTTCACCATTACCTATCATATGGCGATCTTGACTTGCCAAGAATTCATCATTTCCTAGAATATGGCCATTCTTGACCTACTAGGAATTTACCATTATCTAGTATCCGGTCAATCTTAACCTACTAAGACTTTACCATTGCCTAGCATCTAGTCAATCTTAACTTATCATGACATTGTTAGTGCAAAGAACATCAGATGATCAAACCTGAGTTTTGATATTGATAAAGGGTTCAAAGTTAAGTCTTATTATTGTAATGATAAGTTTGACCAAATGTGTAGGAAAGTTCTAAGTGATTTTAGACAAGGTAAAAGTGATGGATCGAAAGCGCTAGAGGGGGGGGGGGGGTGAATAGCGCTCGTGGCTATTTTATCGATTTAAAACACAGAGTAGAAACGCAGCGGAAAGTAAAATCAAACACACAGAGACGCAGGTGTTTTACTTCGTTCAGAGCCTATAGCGACTCCTACTCGAAGGCCCACGGTCCTTGACCGCTTTCGGTGGACAACAACTAAAATATCAGAATTATTACAATCTAGAGTACAATTAGTGCAATAAAGAAACTATAGCAACGAAAAGAAGAATAGAGAACTTTGGAGTTGATTCGTTGGAGTAGCAGCAGCACACGGAAGAGCGCAGTTTTCTTGTTCAAATTGGATGTACTGAGCTGCACCTAGAGGCCTCTTTTTATAGCTCTGCAAGGTCTGATCCATATCCCCAAGTCTCGGGATCAGATTTGACCCGAAGCGGATCGGTCGACCGATCCTCAGGTTCGGTCGACCGATCAGATGATCTCCACCGCATCTGATCCGTCCATCCGTCGCTCCGCTTCGATCTGGTCAAACTTTATCCTTGGGTTCGGTCGACCGATCCCAAGGTTCGGTCGACCGATCAGTCTCCTCTGACCCGCACAGCTTGGCTTGATCCAGTCGACACCTATCCCAGGTTCGGTCGACCGATCCTGAGGTCCGGTCGACCGATCCCTGGTCGAGCTCAACTTCTGGAGATCTGATCTGGTAGCTTGGAGGTTCGGTCGACCGATCCCAAGGTTCGGTCGACCGATCCCGGTCAATACTAACCCTGCACAAAAGTATTAGTTTCCTGCAAAACAGAGTTAGAACATAAAAGATAATAAATAAACAAATGAATTGACAGCCTTCGGACTGTCCGGGTCTGACTTCGGGTTTCCGAACGGAAACCCTATGTCGACCCGACGTCTACTGTTCCCTCTACGAGGAACGCGTCCTCACCTACTCCACTCAGAAGATTTTATCTTTTGTAGTGTGATCCTCCAGATCGACTGGACTTTTGCTCGATGTTCGATGCCTCCGGACTTTCTGCTGGACGCCCGCTTCCCGACCCGTCTAGTCTTCCACCTGGTTCGCGACACCAGGATTTTTCACCTAGGGTTACCACCCCCTAGGACTTTTGCCTGAAGCACTCGACCCACCAAGACTTTCAGCATAGGGTTACCACTCCCTATGACCTAGGGTTACCACCCCCTAGGGTTTTTACCTTGCCTAACCACAGTTAGGACTTACCTGAAACACTCAATTAAGCACGTCAGTCCACAACCCACCTTAACTTTGAATCCTTTGTCATTATCAAAACTCAGGTTCGATCGTCGGATGCTTCCCGCACCAACAATCTCCCCCTTTTTGATTATGGCAACCCAAATTCAAAGTTAAGTAAAACAACTATATTAACAAATTTTAAGTGAGCAAGCTTAAGTATATAAATTAAAATAAAAGCATAACTTAAGCTAACACTTGAACTTTGTGAAGCTCCCCCTTAATACAGGGCTTCCTTTTACTTTTGAATTTCCTACTCTCCCCTTAATAAAAGCAATTTTTAATTGAATTTTTACTTTTGAATTGAATTTCCTACTCTCCCCCTTTGCCATATATCAAAAATAGGCTAGTTGAAAGCAAGTTTTAAGTTTTTAGAAAAATAACAGATTTATTCTTTGCAAGAACAAATGCTTGTTTAACACTTAGCTTATCATAGAACAGATTTATTCTTTTACTTATCAAAAATTTTGAAAGTTATAAGTTAAATTTTGCAAGTAAAGAAGTATGTGTTTAATTCCTTTTAGTTAAGTATAGAATGAATCTAATAGGTAACGAGGCAAAAGTTCATAAAGATGGCTAAGTTTAAAGGTTGCTATCTGTGCCACTTAGCTAAGCCTTTTGAAAATGTAGTTTGAAAAGGTACTTAAAAACAATAATTTTGAATAAAATAGGAGTAAGAATCTCTGAAATCTTAGGACGAAGAGGGAGTAACTAAAAATTTAATCTAGGTTATTTATTCAGTTGGTTTAAGTCCAAGCATGAGTCAAGTTAAATAGTTGTTAACTTATTTAAATTGTTAACTTAATTGTTTTGATCAAGTATCAGAGCTCTAAAGTAGAAGCGTGCTTAAGTTTAGCATTTCCTTCACCAACTGTCTAACCATTAGCTACTTGCTGATTGCCTAGAGGGCAACAGCTTTCACTTGGTTAGTCAAGTAAAGTCATTTAGTCCAGTTAGATTTGACTAAGGCTGGAAGACTTGACTTGATTACTATTAATAAAGTATTTAATGCCCAGACTCATATTGATGCACAGAAATAAGCATTCTTGAGTCCAGGCTGTACCCTATGCATCTCACATCATTCTATGTTTTACAAACACAAGCAAGGTATACCTAGGTGTTTGTGAGATGCTCTGGCTTAAATCTAGGGGAACAAGATTTCTATGGTAGAATCTAGGCTAAGTCATATTTTTGAAAATTCTAAGAAAATGAGATTTTAAAATCATTATTTTTCCTAGATTTAAAAAAAAAAGAGTTTTGAAATAAGACAGTGAATTTTGAAAATTAATATCTATTCTACCCAGCACATTCCTATTTGCCTTCTAAGTGCGCTGAACTCAAGTTCAGGTAAGGGCTTTGTGAAGATGTCAGCTAGGTTTGATTTTGACTCAACATAGTTGAGTTCAATATCACCCTTAGCTACGTGATCCCTTACAAAATGGTGCTTCACTTCTATATGTTTAGTCCTTGAGTGATGAATTGGGTTTTTTATTAGATTTATTGAGCTTATATTATCAATTGAGATTTTAGTTTTATGATACTCCAGTTGATAGTCTTTAAGGGTATGTATCATCCACAGCAACTGAGATGTGCATTCACCTAAGGCTATATATTCAGCTTCAGTGGTAGATAAAGCAACACAGTGTTGCTTTCTACTTAACCAACTAACTAGGCATTGTCCTAGAAATTGACAGCTGCCACTTGTGCTTTTTCTATCTAGCTTGCATCCGGCATAGTCTGAGTCAGAGTAGCCGGTTAGGTCAAGGGTGTCAGATCTAGGGTACCATTGTCCTACATTTAGGGTTCCCTTAACATACCTAAGGATTCTTTTGACAAGAGTTAAGTGAGACTCTTTTGCACAAGATTGGTATCGTGCACACATACCTACTGCAAAAATAATGTTTGGTCGACTTGCAGTTAGGTACAGTAGACTTCCTATCGCACTCCTATAGTATTTCAAGTTTACTGATTTACCTTCTAAGTCTGAGTCAATTTTAGCATTTGTAGCCATTGGTGTATTGATTATTTTTGAGTTTTCCATGCCAAATTTTCTAATTAATTCCTTAGCATATTTAGTTTGATAAATGTAAATTCCATCTTTAGTTTGCTTAATCTGTAAACCTAAGAAGAAATTAAGTTCTCCTACCAGACTCATTTCGAATTCATTTTCCATAAGTTTGGTGAATTCTTTTAGAAACTTAGAGTTTGTGGAACCGAAAATAATATCGTCAACGTAAATTTGGGCTATAAAAATGTCATTTTCTAAGGTTTTTACGAACAGGGTTGGGTCTATTTGACCTTGGTTAAATCCTTTTGATATTAAGTAATTGGACAGACGTTCATACCAAGCTCTAGGTGCTTGTTTTAGTCCGTATAGGGCCTTTTTTAATTTAAAGACATAATTTGGTTGTTCTAAGTCCTCAAATCCTGGGGGTTGACCTACATATACTTCTTCTTTGATAAATCCGTTTAAAAATGTGGATTTTACGTCTATTTGAAATAGCTTGAATCCTTTGTGTGCTGCATAGGCTAGCAACATCCTAATGAATTCAAGTCTTGCCACTGGGGCATAGGTCTCGTCATAGTTAACCCTTCTACTTGACTGAATCCTTTAGCTACTAACCTAGCTTTGTTTCTAACTATTTCACCTTGATCGTTTAATTTGTTTCTAAAAACCCATTTAGTGTCAATTATGGATTTATTAATGGGTTTATGCACTAATTCCCAGACCTGATTTCTTTCAAATTGGGTCAATTCTTCTTGCATTGCTAAAGTCCAATCTGGGTCTGGTAGGGCTTCTTCTATGGTTTTGGGTTCGATTTTTGAAATCAAGGCTATTTGGCTCTGGTTTCCATAAGATGATCTGGTTCTGACTCCTATAGTTGGGTCACCCAAAATTTGGTCAGATGGGTGGTTTGTGCTTATTCTAGTTGGTCGTATACCATTTGAGTTAGTGATTTGTTCTTCAGATTCAATAGGTTCAGATTGAATTTCGTCATCTTCTCTGTTTATTGGGTTAATGTTTTCTGTATTTTCATTTTCATTTATTGTGTTGGGTAACTTATTTTCTTCATCAAATATTATATTTATTGTTTCTTCTACTTTTAGGGTATTTTTGTTATATACTCTATATGCTCTACTGGTTGTTGAATATCCTAAAAATATTCCCGGGGTTATTTTTGATATAAATTTCCCTAAGTAGTCTTTAGTGTTCAAAATGAAGACTTTACACCCAAATATTTTTAAATAGTTTAAGTTGGGAATTTTATTATAATAAATTTCATAGGGTGTTTTATTTTGAAATTTGTTAATTAAAAACCTATTTTGAATGTAACATGCTATACTAACTGCTTCAGCCCAGAATTGATTAAACAGTTTATATTTGTTTAACATGGTTCTAGCAACTTCTTGTAAAGTTCTATTTTTACATTCTACTAAACCATTTTGTTGAGGGGTCCTAGGGCAGGAGTATTCATGTTTGTACCCATTTATTTCATAAAATTCAGTAAAGTTGTGATTCTCAAATTCTCCTCCATGATCACTTCTTATTCTTTTAATTTTAGTATCTTTTTCATTTTCTGTTAATTTGCAAAAATTACTAAATATTTCAAAGGTTTCATCTTTTGTTTTTAGAAATTTTACCCAGGTGAACCTGGAGAAATCATCTATTATAACTAAGCAATACTGGTTCTTGCTTAGTGACTTGGCTCCGTGTGAATCAAATAGGTCTAGGTGAAGGAGTTCAAGTAAACAAGTAGTTTTACCTAGATTGGTTGACTTGTGGGTTGACTTGGTTTGTTTTCCTTGTTGACACGCATTACAGATTGAATTTTCAATAACTTTTAATTTCGGCAATCCTCTGACTAGTCCATTTTGACTCATTTTTGAAATGAGTCTTGTGTGAGTGTGACCCAATCTCCTGTGCCACAACTCTGTTTCCTCTTGTTGTGTTAGAAAACACTTTATCGAGGGTGTTGGTAGATAAATGGTGTAGACATTATCTTTCCTTGTGCCCTTAAGTATGATTTTTGGATTATCAATATGTTTGACTATACATTCAGACTTGGTAAAATTAACTGAGTAACCAGTATCGCATAATTGGCTTATACTTAATAAATTAAAATTAAAATTTTTAACTAATAACACTTTTCGAATAATAAAATCGAAGTTAAGTTCGATATTACCTTTTCCGATTACTTTCAGTTTTCCATCGTTGCCGAATGCAACTGATCCTAGGTTCTTTAGTTTTAGCTTAGTGAACTTTAACCTATCTTCAGTCATATATCTGGAGCATCCACTGTCCAACATCCATTGATCCATTTCCTACACATAAAGTAGTTGATGGATCAAAAGACAGTTTGATTGAAGTAAGTCCTTAATTTTGCATCCTACCCAATCTGAGTTTGAAAAATATTTTAAGTTAATTTATAATTTTGAAAAATATTTAAGTTAATTTTTAATTTGAAAAATACTTAAGTTATTTTTAATTTGAAAAATATTTAAGTTATTTTTAATTTGAAAAATATTTAAGTTAATTTTTAATTTCAAAAATATTTAAGTTATTTTTAATTTGAAAAATACTTAAGTTATTTTTAATTTGAAAAATATTTAAGTTATTTTTAATTTGAAAAATATTTAAGTTATTTTTAATTTGAAAAATATTTAAGTTAATTTTAATTTGAAAAATATTTAAGTTAATTTTAATTTGTTAGTCATCTCATCCGATCTAAATTTTCAATCAAGGACTCCTATAATTTTTGTGAGATGAATTGAGATTCAATTTTAGGAGTATGTTTAACTTTATGTTAGATTCAGGTTTAGCTTTGGGTTCAACAAGTAAGCATTCTTTGGATAAACTTCTGGGCTATGATGAGTCACAAGGAACTCATTAAAGTAACCATGCCTTCGAGGTTTTCCAAATAGTCCTACCCATTGAACTTAATACTAAACCTTGGTCTAACTAGTTAGGATCCATTTAAGGGTAGCTTCGGTCAGTTCCACTTTGCCAAATGCACCAGGTCGAAGCCATATCTTCCTAGACATGCGATGCTCAAGCTTCCCTAACGTACTATCATCCAAAAACTTCACCAGTACCATGGGTCAAGTTAAACCTAGCCTATTTTATCTAACTTAAATTACCCTGCCGGGTGGTCTACTCTTGTTTACCCATTTCGGGTAGATTAAGTTTGGTTACCCAGTCGGGTAGTTTAGTTGCGGGTGCCAGCTATTCTGGATCCTCTTTCTATTTTCAATTGAATTTAGAATGTTAAGTTTAATTTCGAATTTTGATTTAATTGAATTTTTTTTTAAAAAAATTGATTTAATTTCAAATTTTTTAATTTAGAATTTTTTTAATTGAGTTTTAAATTTTAATTGATTTTTTTTATTTTAAATTTTAATTTCAAATTTTTAATTGATTTTTTTATTTTAAATTTTAATTTCGAATTTTTTTAATCGTTTTAGCTCCCCCTGGATCATAGCCTCGATATGGTCTATCGAGGTAATGTATTTGATCATTGGGAACCCAATATTGTCCGAGTCCAACTTGATTGATCAGGTTGGACTTGACAACCCATGCTTGGACCATTTTTTTATTTGTTCTTTATATGAGAGATACATATGACTTATATGTCTTTTTAGATTTGTATCCTAGTCCAGTTCTATTGTAGATTGCCCTTTGTGTTACAAGAATCAAGTCAAGATTCTTGGATCCCAGGGAAAATCGTTCTAAGGTTGTCTTCAAATCCTTGACTTGACTTTTCAGGTTAGAATTCTCTTCCTCAAATTTTTGAACTTGAGTTGAGGTTCCAGTCTGAACTGGATCAGTCAAGGATTCATTATTTGTCGTTTCTTTAAGGAGTGTTACCTCCTTTTGAAGCGACTTGATTCAAATTTTGGACTTAGCTACTTTATGCATTAAATAATTAATTAAGTTACATAAGCGATTTTTACTTACAGAGGGGTTTGGCCTTTCAGAAACAGATGCGGATCCGTGGTTTCTCTCAGACTCGACTTCCGATTCGTCCTCGCTTCCGGATTCGTTGTTGTAGTCCCGGGCTGTCAACGCAAGAAAGTTCGTCTGCTCGAGTTCTTCGTCGTCGGATTCCTCGGAAGAAGACTCGTCCCATGTTGCCTTCAATGCCTTCTTTCTCTTTGGTTTCTTTGGCTCCTTCAGGTTCGAGCAGTTTACCTTGATGTGCCCTTTTTGATTGCACCCGTAGCAGGTCACTTCGAATTTGACCTTCGAGTTTGGTTGGGCTTCTTTGGACTGGATAGCTTTTCTGACATCCTTTTTGTTGAAGCCCTTCTTTTTGCAGAGTTTCTTTACCAGGTTGACTATTTCGGTTGTAAGCTCATCGTCGTCTTCCGAATCTGGTTCTTCTTCTGACTCAGGTTCGGTTCTGCGCTTCATCTTTGATTCGCGCATTCCCCCTGTTCCTGCAACCAAAGCCAACCCTTTCTCGGTCGGATGTGCATTAATCTGTTCATGAAGTTCGAATTCTGCAAAAAGTTCATCTAACTTAATAGTAGATAAATCCTTAGAAACCTTGTAGGCATCTACCATATATGCCCACAAGGTGTTCCTCGGAAAGGCGTTTAAAGAATACCTTATAATGTCCTGGTTATTTACCTTCTGTCTAATTGCATGAAGACCGTTGAGCAGATCTTGAATCCGGGCATGGAGTTGGGCAGCTGTCTCACCTTCCTGCAGTTTGATATTAAACAATTTATTGAAAATTAAGTCTCTTTTACTTACTTTGGTGGCGGACGTCCCTTCGTGAAGTTCAATGAGCTTATCCCACAGCTCCTTGGCACTACTGAAAGGGCCGACACGGTTGAGTTCTTCTTTTGATAGGCCACACTGGAGGGTGCAGGTCGCCTTGGCATTGGCTTCCACCTTCTTAATCAGAGATGCGTCCCAGTCCTCGTATGGTAGTGGTTTGCCGGCGCTATCAGTTGGTAGTTGGAATCCGGTTTTGATAATCATCCAGACTTCAAAATGAGTCTGGAGATATGCCTCCATCCGACCCTTCTTGTACCCGAAGTCGTCTCCGGTGAATAGCGGGGGACGGGCTGTACTGTAGCCTTCTTGAAGGGCCATTTTGGATCAACTAAAAAAGATAAACAACAAGAAAGTTCCAGGACTTGGTCCGGGCTTAGTAGTGCGGAAGAAAAAAAATAAAACATGAACTTGGGTGGTGTTGCACCAACCTCGAGCAGAAACCGATTCAAGAAAAGAATTAGAATATAGCTATGAAGCCAAATTCTAATTGACTCCGAAAAATCTGAAAATACCACGATAAAAAATTGTTTTGAATGGTGATTGCACCAATTCAAAACGACCCCGCTCTGATACCAATTGATGGATCGAAAGCGTTAGAGGGGGGAGGGGGTGAATAGCGCTCGTGGTTATTTTATCGATTTAAAACACAGAGTAGAAACGCAGCGGAAAGTAAAATCAAACACACAGAGACGCAGGTGTTTTACTTCGTTCGGAGCCTATATAGACTCCTACACGAAGGCCCGCGGTCCTTGACCGCTTTCGGTGAGCAACAACTAAAATATCGGAATTATTACAATCTAGAGTACAATTAGTGCAATAAAGAAACTATACCAACGAAAAGAAGAATAGAGAACTTTGGAGTTGATTCGTTGGAGTAGCAAAGCGTTGTTGAGGCGTTAGCAGCAGTACACGGAAGAGCGCAGTTTTCTTCTTTGAATTGGATGTACTGAGCTGCACCTCGAGGCCTCTTTTTATAGCTCTGCAAGGTCTAATCCAGATCCCCAAGTCTCGGGATCAGATTTGACCCGAAGCGGATCCGTCGACCGATCAGATGATCTCTGTTGGATCGAGACGCGCTAGAGGGGGGGTGAATAGCGCTCGCGGCTAAATTTACGTTTAAATTATCAGAATCGTTCGATTTAAAACGTACGAGTAAATGCAGCAGAAATAGAAAAGACAATCACACAAACACGGAGGATTTACTTCGTTCGGAGCCTGTGACGACTCCTACTCGAAGGCCCGCGATCCTTGATCGCTTTCCGTGGGCAACAACTATAAGCACGTAATTGTTACAAGAATGTTATAATTAGAACTATAAAGAAAAACAATACCGACAGTAAGTATATATCAAAGTCTGGAGCTCCGGGTCGTCGGTATGTCATAGCAGCACTTCGGGATGATCTCGTTAGCAGCACGTTGAAGAAAGGAAGTGTGGAAGTTGTTGATCTGAAGTGCTGGTCGAAACCCCCTTATAAAGGGTGTTCAAGGCGCCTTGAAGGCTGTTCAAGGCGCCTCCATGCTGCCGAGTCCTCCGCGTGGATCAAGCTTGAACTGGTCGAAGTTCATCTGCTTAAGGCGCCTTAAACCTCACTCAAGGCGCCTTCTGCCTTCTTCAAGGCGCCTCCAATGGTGCTTTCGCAGCCAGCTCAGCTTTTGCACCCGAGGCGCCTCCAAGCTCCATGGAGGCGCTTCGGACACTGTTCATCCAAGGCTTTAGGTTGCTCCTTTGCACCTGCAAGATACGTTAGTCCCTAACACTATCCTGCAACACAAAGTTAGTACAATAAATATGATAAATGAAGTATAGACAGTCTCCGGACTGTCCGAGTCTGACTTCGGGTTTCCAACCGGAAACCCTAGGTCGACTCGACGCCTACTGTTCCCTCTATGGGGAACGCGTCCTCACCTACTCCCCTCAGGAGAGATTACCTGATGCCAGTCCGGTCCTCCAGACCGACTGGACTTTCCGCCTAGGGTTACCACCCCCTAGGACCTAGGGTTATCGCCCCCTAGGGTTTTTCTCCACCTAGGGTTACCACCCCCTAGGACCTAAGGTTGCCGCCCCTTAGGGTTTTCCTCCACCTAGGGTTACCGCCCCCTAGGACCTAAGGTTACCGCCCCTTAGGGTTTTCCTCCACCTAGGATTACCGCCCCCTAGAACCTAAGGTTGCCGCCCCTTAGGATTTTCCTCCACCTAGGGTTACCACCCCCTAGGACCTAAGGTTACCCCCCTTAGGATTTTCCTTCACCTAGGGTTACCACCCCCTAGGACCTAAGGTTACCCCCCCTTAGGATTTTCCCCTGCCTAACCGCAGTTAGGACTTTCCTGAAACACTCATTCAACATGTTAGATAACAGAGAATCTTAACTTTGAATCCCTTTGCCATTATCAAAACTTAGGTTCGATCGTCGGATGCTTCCTGCACCAACAATCTCCACCGTATCTGATCCGTCCATCCGTCGTTCCGCTTCGATCTGGTCAAACTTTATCCCTAGGTTCGGTCGACCGATCCCAAGGTTCGGTCGACCGATCAGTCTCCTCTGACTCGCACACCTTGGCTTGATCCAGTCGACACCTATCCCAGGTTCGGTCGACCGATCCCTAGTTGAGCCCAACTTCTGGAGATCTGATCTGGTAGCTTGGAGGTTCGGTCGACCGATCCCAAGGTTCGGTCGGCCGATCCAGGTCAGTACTAACCCTGCACAAAAGTATTAGTTTTCTGCAAAACAGAGTTAGAACACAAAAGATAATAAATAAACAAATGAATTGACAGCCTTCGGACTGTCCGGGTCTGACTTCGGGTTTCCGACAGGAAACCCTAGGTCGACCCAACGCCTACTGTTCCCTCTATGGGGAACGCGCCCTCACCTACTCCACTCAGGAGATTTTACCTTTTGCCAGTGCGATCCTCCAGATCGACTGGACTTTTGCTCGATGTTCGATGCCTCCGGACTTTCTGCTGGACACCTGCTTCCCGACCCGTCCAGTCTTCCACCTGGTTCGCGACACCAGGATTTTCCACCTAGGGTTACCACCCCCTAGGACTTTTGCTTGAAGCACTCGACCCACCAAGACTTTCAGTATAGGGTTACCACTCCCTATAACCTAGGGTTACCACCCCTAGGGTTTTTACCTTGCCTAACCACAGTTAGGACTTACCTGAAACACTCAATTAAGAACGTCAGTCTACAACCCACCTTAACTTTGAATCCTTTGCCATTATCAAAACTCAGGTTCGATCGTCGGATGCTTTCCGCACCAACAAAAAGTCCTAGTGGACATTAGACATGTGGAAAGTCGTAATTGCAGCTAGGAGAAGTCTTGATAAGTCGAGGACATTAGCCAGAAATCCTAGGGTCGAGAACACTAGGTGAAAAGCTTGGGGGTTGCGAACACCAGGCAGAAAACTAGACGGGTCGGGGTTCAAACATCCAGCGAAAAGTCCTGAGGTCTCGAGTGTTGAGAAAAAGTTCAAACAGTCTGGAGGACTAGTTTAGTAAAAGGTAAACTCTCCTAAGAGGAGTAGGTGAAGACGTGTTTCCCTTTGAGAGAATAGTAGGTGTCAGTCCGATCTAAAATTTTAGCGAAACTCAAAGTCAGGACCCAACAGTCTGGAGACTATCAAATATTACTCTACATTACATATTATTGCTTGATGAACTAATTCTATATTATAAAAAATTAAAGACTGGAAAAAGGGCTCCAGGCAATCGAACAAGCTCCAGGCACCCAGAGGTGCTCTAAGCGCCTGGACAAGTGGATAAGCACCCGAACGATGGTCTGAAGTGGCACTCACTGGTTGGCCAACCCACGTCAGCGGTTCAGGCGCCCAGAGATGGATAAAACTTACTAGATAAAGTTTCAATGGGAGAACACCATGTCATCCCCGGTGGGGTGCCTAGATGAGGTCCAGGCGCCTGGGAATGTGCTATAAAAAGGCTTCAAATTAACCAACAGCTTCAGTACATCAATTTGAACAACTTTCACTCTTGTGCTCTGCTCCGAAAGTGACTCAACGATGTCGTGATGTTGTTCTGACGATCGAAAGCCCAAGTCTCCAATTCTTTAGTTGTATGTAACTTTTATATATTCGTATTTACATTATAATCAAGATATCCTTTGTAATACTTTGAATTATTAGTGGATTGCCCAACGAAAGTGGTCGATGATCGTAGGTCTTGGAGTAGAAGTCATCACAGGTTCTAAATCAAGTAAAGCTAACCCATGTTATAGCTTGGCTTCTTGTTTTTTTCTTTACTTCTTTATTTCCGCTGCATATTTCGTGTTTCCAAAAAATATGAAAAAGTCATTAGCACTATTCACCCCCTTTAACGGTTTTGATCCAACATTCACCATTGCCAAATATTTGATCCTTCTTGACCTATTTGAACTTTTATTCTCGTTCCTAATATTTGATCTTCCGTGACCTATTAGGACTTTCGCCATTGCTAATTGTCTGGTCCTCCATGACCTACTTAAACTTTGTTCTTGCCAACTCCCTATTAGACTTTCGACTACTAAGTGTTCGGTTAGCCACGACCCACTTGGACTTCTTGTCACGGGCAAAATAACAATTATTCTAGAGATGGAAGTTTAAGGAGGAATTGTATATAAAACAAAACACGAGAAATCGATAAATGAAGAGAATCCGCCATCTCTAGGTTTTATTGAAAAAAGAGTTTGATACAATAATAAAAATAATTCTAAAACAACTAAACATACATTTAAATAAACCAAAACCTTAACTTGAAAAATACATTAATACCCTTGAACCCTAAAATTGAAAATGACTAAAAATAGTAATAAAAATATTTAGAACCTTCAAAAAGACCTTAAACAATATTTTTTTAGACCCAAAATTCACCGGTTGTGGGTTCCACCTAGTAACAAATATAGATCTCTGATCGAGCTTTAATTTGGTGCATAGAATGTCTCCTTTTGATACTCGAGTAAAAAATTATGGCTTGTTGAACCTCAACTCCTCCTTCATCAGTCACCTGAGGTTGAAAATAACTTGTCCTTGAGTTTAGAGTAATATCAGGTGGTAACCTAGGAGAAAGATCATCTAGAATCAACTCAACAATTGTTTATCGTGGATAGATATGTGTTAAATATAATCTAACATGTTTGAGTACTAAAAAATAAGTAGCAACGACTCTTGTTATCTGTACTAGTGTATTAGAATCACAATTTTCAATCTCTTTAGCAATCAAAAAGTCAAGGACTAAAATAATATTCTTGTTATTGTAAGCAACTGTATTTCATAGCTTCTCTATCTCATTGGTAAATTAATTTGTATAATGATGGTGTGTTAATTCAAGAGTCTTCTTCATTTCTGAATTCATTTGCATGCTAGTCCAGATAATATCAACCTTCTTTGGATCTAGTGAGAGTGAATTCAAAATGTGTCAAGAATTCTACTACTTATGGGTTCTCGGTATAAACACAGAGCATACGATCATTATGTCGAAGCACATGTGTGGTTAGAGGAGACTCCTCAGTAGAAGCACAAAAATTCTTTAATGCAAGCTTCTGCTAATATTTTTTGAATTCTTGGATAAAATAATTTCTAGTATATTGAACCAAGTTGTGATCCTTGTAGGGCATTGTTTGTTCTCTCTGATGCCAAACAAGAAATCTCAAGTGCATTCTTCCCCATCGTGCATCGCATGACTTGGCCACAATAGTGAAATGCTTATAGCCGATGCAAGTTTCCCATTAGGCATGGACAGAAAAGGTATCACCATGAAATTTGGGTTATCACCATGTTATAAAGCAGAACCTTATTCATGCAATTCGTTAAGATCTTCATTCATTATAATATGTATATTGCTAAGATCCATATTCTACATAAAAGTATCAACAATGGGTTCAACAAGCTCATCACTTTCAAATTTGGTTTCTTCATTGTCATCATCCTCTTCTTCCAAGACATCTTCATCAAATTTGTTATATCCATCTCATGCTCATTGATCCTTTCTAAGAGCGGGGATTGTTGACTCGCCTATAGCGTTGCTACTATAGGTTATCTGGAAGTTTACGTGGCTCAGAGCTTGCAAAAATGATCACTCAAAGAAAGCATATTAGAGGGACGGTCGAGAGAATTCCCGGCGTGGCTACTTTGATTCTCAAGTTAGCTCTCCGAATAAAAAACTAGTGGATTGAAAGATGAAGTTTTGGACCTTATTTTCGCATACCTTTCTCCCTGGAGTTGATCTACCTTTTATTGAGTTGAAGTGATGTGCCACATTCTCTTTATTTCCTGCTGACATTATCACATTCATGGGAATAAATGGTCATTTATTGCCCATTTTTTCCAGAGTAAATACCCACATTGTCCACCTCTTATGCATTCATGGTAACATGGCTTGCACATTTCCCAAAAGTAACGGTTCATCTAGGAAGTGGGAGTTGCGAATCAATGGCTTAGTGGCTTGGAGTCGAGAGTCGGGGGAGTTGGGAGCTTAGAGTCGAGAGTCAGGGTCAGGAGCTTGTTAACCCACACACGCTATCCTGACTTGATTATTGACCCTCTTGGCCACATGACACCTACGGAATACCCTCGTATTACTAATCTTCCCTTTAAATCTAGTCAAAGGAGGTGTGAGTCTAACTAACTAGACTACAACACCACATGACCAAGTCTCGGTTTGGTTTGTTATACACGTGGATAAGAAAATCCTGGGCTCGTCTTTAATGAGATCCTTGCTTTAATTATTGACATGCCTCTTAAATGTCAGGCATGCCTTGTTAGCCTTGACTTCCAATCCCAGAGAATACCTTTATCTCTAAAATTATATCAAATTAATATGACGTGACCTTTGGTAAAGAAGAATACCATTTATCTTCAGCATAATGATTATTTCATTCTCATAATTCAAGCTTGATCAAACAACCCTCCAATATCCCTAAGATCCAGATCCAAGAGTCCCTGTTGATCATTTCTGAATATAAGTAGGGCATGACAAGGGTTGTTATTATATGATGGTTTTGTCCATTTGTCATTCTTCTTCGTATTGCCTCTAATTTTTTACGTGTTTGTCTTGCGAGTAAGTTCTTAGTCTTTCCCCCCTTCTCCATTTCCTTATTAGCACTTTGATGTGCATCTAATGATGGCTTTGAGAGATTCTTCATCCACCCCTTAGTATCGGACCATAGAATCCAATTTTAGTAATGCCTCCTTAACTCGCGTGAGAGCCATCTATGGAATTCCATATGATTAAGTCTTGCTACTTCCTAATGGCAATGACCGCCCCGATCGTCCCCCTCTTGGATGTGTAACCTTCTTTCATAGTCATTTGATTAGTGGCTTGCGTTTTTCCATCCATGTCTTCTTTGTAGAGGTGTCATAATATTTTCATATTTCACTGTTAGGGCCAAACTCTTTCCATATATTGACTGGAGTTGTCATTTTGTTTTTCTTATATCGTATTCCTTTGAATGCTCATCTATTCCATTGCTTCTTTTACCCCAAAAAGATAGAGGATGGGGTCTTCTTCTTCTCATTCCGAGTGGGTCACAGTTTGCTTAAAAAATTTTCTACTTCTCATAAGGGTTGGAAACCTCAATATTTCTTCGTTAGAGCCCCCGTCCCAATATCTTGGCCGAATCGATCGCAACGAGATCTACCAACACCTCCTACTATAAAAGACTATCACTTGGTACGAGGCTACCACTGAGCTTCTGAGCAGTTTCAAAATATAAAATTTGACAACACTTCTTTACTTGAGGAAGAGCTTCCTCATATGTTCGGGTTGAGACCTCTTTGATCTACTCTTCGGGTACCTTTTAGTGCAATCCTGCTCTTTTCCTTCATTTTGTTTTCTAACTAAAAATTGCATCCTCTATTGCAACATCCACCATGATGAAGGCTACCTTCGAGAATGCCCTTTGGATGGCTGACATTGAATTGAAGGCACGTGGAGCTAAGATTATAGGCCTAGCTAGGGTGAACCCTCCTACGGAGGCTCCGACCCCCCCTAGGCCACGCAACTTACGCAAGAGATTGTTGGTCCGTGTTTGGCCAGCTAGAGGGAGATATATAGCATTGCAATCAGAGTTAGAGAAAATCTCTTTCTATTGAACTTAGGCAAGGATACACAGTTAGTTAGTTAGATACAAATAACAACTCATAAAATTAAAAGAAGTACAAGAATTACTTGGTTACAACCTAGATGGTTGTTAATATAAGATGGTTGAAAAACTCACTAAAAGTACTCCTTCGTTGAAAGTGGAGTAGCCTCTTACATAATTCTAAAGCTCATAAAAGATTAGGAAAGTGAATACAAGAGTTTAATAATTTCTAACTCCAGAGAACTTTTTATAACCTGCTAAAAAAAGTTAGCGTTGCTTGAAGGTGCCTTCAAGGGGATCCAAGATGCTTCCAAGAGGATAAACTTTTATCCTCTTCTCAATGGTAGCCTAATGGCTATTGATTGGTTGGAGGCGACTTCAATGTCCTTGGAGGCACCTCTGTGCCTCTGCTTGAGGCGCCTTCGATCTTTCTTGAGGTGCCTTAGCGCCAAATGGTCAAGGCGCCATCGCTGGATTGTAAAGCTCTTTCGCACCTTTGTTGGGTAGCTCCAACAGCAGCACCTGAGGCACCTTCGAATTCAATCACAATGGAGGCACCTCAGGTCTTCAAGATTAACCACTAAGTTGATTTTCTTTGATTTCGCTCACTTGTGTGATACTCCGGTCATCCGAAATTGCACTTACTCAAACTCAACTTTGACCTTCTTTGAGCAGGCTTCATTCCGGGCTTCTCATCCCTTGAACGTCGTGTACATCCTTCTCGTCTATCAGTTTACTCTTCCATAGTACCTTGTCTTTCGAATGCATTAAGTCCATCGACTCGCTTCTCGTGCCATCCTTCTTGCTAGTCACATCTTCTGTTTAACTTCTTGTGTTCCTAAATTCCTGCACACTTCGACAAAAGACATCAAACACAACAAGCTAAGACCTAACTTGATTTGATCGACCACATCAAAACTAACTTGGGGTACTTACAGAAATAACTAAAAAGTAATTTCTTGAGTTGAACACTGCTCGCTCTGAAGCCCAAATTAATCGAACAGAAGTTGCTAAGTTAACCATCTCTCAAGCGGAATTACAGGCTTAACCATCTCTCAAACAGAATTACAGGCTGCCCTCAAGGCTCAACAAGATCATTCGACTAGCCTAACTACAGAGTTACAGGAGTACCGGGCCACTAAAGAGGAACATTAGTCTTCAAAGAAGAGAGATTTCCTCAAGTCTGAGGAGTTCTATGCTATGATTGGGACTTGCTTGGCCCGAATGGTACAATACAGTATAGATGGAGCTTTGCAATAGTTGTGGGAATCTGGCCATCTTCCTGTCAATCAACCTCTACAACCTATTCAATTCTCCAAAATCTTCAATGACATTCCTGATAAGGACATGATAGATTTTACATGATCTTTCCCTTTCTGTTAAATTTCTCGTATAATTAATCTTTTGCTCGTACATGTATTTAACTTTAACAATTTAGGTTTTCATGCTTGAATTTGGTATTCCTAACTTTTCCTCATTTCATTGACTAAACGCTTCGATATTATTGGTCTCAACACAATAAAGATCTTTACCCCACCTCTATTCAAATCGGGTATTATTGATCCTTGAAAAAGGACTTGAGCGCTACAGTATATGCTCGACCCCTTAGCGATGGTGAGGTTGATACTATAGTCAGGATAATCTCGACCCCGACTATGTTAGAGTGGAGGAGTTTGAGTCTTGAAAAAGAACGCAGGTGATATAGTAGATGCTCGACCCCTTAATGTGGGTGAGGTTGATACTGCAGCCGAGAGGATCTAGACGCTGACTATATCTAAGTTAGGGGAGTTTGGCTTTTGAAAAGAATACGGGTGACACAGCATATGCTTGACCCCTTAGTGGGGGTGGGGTTGATGCTGTAGCCAGGAGAATCTCTATTTCGACTATGGAGTCTGGGCCCTGAAAAGGACGTGGACGACATAACATATGCTCGATCTCTTAGCAAGGATGAGATTGATGATGCAGTTGGGAGGATTTCGACCCCGACTATATTCGAATTGGGGGAGTCTGGGCATTACAAAGGACACGAACGATACAACATATGCTCGATCCCTTAGTAGGGGTGAGGTTGATGTTATAGCTAGGAGGATATCAACCCCGACTATATTCGAGTCGGAGGAATCTGTGCCTTGAAAATGAGGCGGGCGATACAGCATATATTCTATCCCTTAGCTGTAGTGAGGTTGATACTACAATAAGTAGGATCTCAAATCTAATTATGTACAAGGTGGGGGAATCTGGGCCCTGACAAGGACGCGAGTAATATAACATATGATCGACCCCTTAGTAGGAGCAAGATTAATACTACAGCTGGGAGGATTTAAACTCTGACTATTACTGAGTCAAGGGATTTTTTCCCTGAAAATGACGCGGACGATATAGCATATGTTGAATCCCTTAGCGGGGGTGGGGTTGATGCTGCAATCAAAGAATATCGACCCCGACTATATTCGAGTCGGTGGAGTGTAGGTCCTTACAAGAATGTAGACGATATAGCATATGCTCGATCTCTTAGTAGGGATGATGTTAATATAGCAGCTGGGAAAATCTTGATCATGACTATATCCGAGTCAGGGGAGTTTGGGTCCTGAAAAGGACATGAACGCAATATATGCTCAATCCCTTAGTGGGGCGAGGTTGATGTTGTAACAGGGAGGATCTCAACTTTGACTATGTCCTAGTCGAGAGAGTCTAGACCATGAAAAGGATGTGGATGATATAGTATATGCTTGTCCCCTTAGCAAGGGCGAGGTTGATGTTGCAGTTGGGAGGGTCTCAACCCGACTATATCCAAATCCCAGGGAGTCCGAACCCTGAAAAGGATGTAAACAATATAACATATGTTTGACCCCTTAGTGGGGGCGAGGTTAATGCTATAGTCGGGAGGATCTTCACTCAGAATATGTCCGAGTTGGGGGAGTCTGTGCCTTGAAAAGGACAGGAGCAATACAACATATGCTTGATCCTTTAGCAGGGATGAGGTTGATGATATAGCCAAGAGGATCTAGACCCTGACTATGTCTAAGTCAGGGGAATCTTGGTCCTAAAATGGACACGGACGATACAGCATATGTTGGGTCCCTTAGCGGAGGCGAGGTTGATGTTGTAGCCAGGAGAATCTTGACCCCGACTATGTTCAAGTCAGGAGAGTTTATGCCCTAAAAAGGACCCGAGAGATATAGCATATGCTCAACCCCATAGAGGGGGCATGGTTGATGCTACAGCCGGAGAGTTTCAATCCCAACTATGTCTGAGTCAAGGGAATCTGAGCCCTAAAAAGGACACGAGCGATACAATATATGCTTGATTCCTTAGCAAGGGTGAGGTTGATACTGTAGCTAGAAGGATCTTGACTTTGAGTATATCCGAGTCAAAGGAGTCTAGGGGTAATTAATCTAGGAAGAAAACCTTCTCATTCATGCTTTAACAGGTGAGTACACATACTAAAAACAATGAAAATAATTGAATGACAATGACTAAAAATAAAGTGATCAAGTGGATGAGGGTACTGAATTGGCGTTAAGAATAATATGATTTCAGATGATTGGTGTTCCATGGTCGATCCAGCTTTTTGTCATTAGAGTCCATCAGATAATAAACCCCCAAGTTTGTCTTCTCTGTTACTCTAAATAGTCCTTCCCATCGAGGCTCCAGCATGCCTACATCCCCAATTGATCTTATTTTCTTCCAAACTAAATCTCCTACTTGAAACAACCTCGAAATTACCCGCTTGTTGTAATTGAGGCGCATCCTTTGACAATATGTCATGAGTCGGGTAGCAACTTTTTCCCTTATTTCAGAAATAAGATGTAAGTCGAGAAGATGCAACTCGTCATTATTTGACCCATAAGCACTTCTCCTGATGGATTCATCCCTGTCTTCTACTGGCACGACTACCTCGCTCCCATAGATGAGATGGAACAGAGTCATTCCAGTATTCTTCTAAGGGGTTGTCCGATAGGCCCAGAGTATACTAGGTAACTCAGCTACCCAACCTCCCTGAACATGATCTAACTTGATTTTCAACCCTTTAACTATCTCTCGATTAACGACCTCTACCTGCCCATTTCTTTGCAGATAAGCTACCAAGGTGAAAGTCTGCTAGATGCCCAAACCCTCACACCAATCCTTTAGACGTTATCATTGTCTAAAACTAACTTGTGAGGTAAGTCAAATCAACAAATGATATTCTACCATAAGAATTTTATAACTTCCTACTCTATTATATGAGTTAGAGGTATAGCTTCCACCCATTTGGAAAAGTAATCAACCGCTACTAATAGAAATTTTTTATGATCTACCAATGGAAAAAGACCCAATATATCCATACCCCACTGTGATCAAAGGGGCATGCCACTATCGAAGTTCTCAAGAACTCTATGGGGTGATGAGTCAGATTTTGATGCTTTTGACAGTGAGGACAAGCAACGATAAATCCAGTTGCATTTGCCTATAGGATTGGCCAAAAATACCTCGCAAGAACACCTTCCGCCCTATGGTTCTTCCTCTTGCATGATTACCATAAATGCTTTCGTGAATTTCCCGCTTGACATAGTTGGCATCTTCTTAACCCATGCATTTAAGAAGAGGTTGGGGAAAAGACCGCTTATATAATGCATCTCCGATACGAGTGAATTGAGGCGTCCTCCTCGTAAGCAATCTGGCTTGTGCAAAGTCATCGGAAAGAATTCCTTGCTCCAAGTAAGCCCTAATAGGCGCCCTCCAATCGGGCGATACATCCTCACTTGTGATTTGATTAACTTGTGAGACTAATAGCACTTGAGATATGCAGTCCTCGGTTCTCTAATTGGACAATGCGCTGATCTCCTGGAAATAATCTCAAAGTTTTTCAAAGGCCTTGGCATAACCTTGCAACTTTTCGCTTCTAATTTCAAATTTTTCAGATATTTGTTAAGTTACCAATTAGGAGTCTGAATGAAGTATGACTCGAGAATCGCCTACCTATTTTACAACTTGAAGCCCTGCCAGTAAGGATTCATATTTGGCCTCATTATTGGATGCTCAGAAGTCTAGACGGATATAAAGAGACAATGCTTCCTCTCAGGGAGATATCAATAGAATTCCTACTCTGTTGCCTTGTCAGTTAGAAGAGTTGTCCACATAAATCCTCCATATACCTTCAACGATTTGTTTAAGTATTTTAGCCATAAAATTAGTTAAGGTTTGAGCCTTGATAGCAGTTATAGGTTAGTATTGAATGTCATATTCACTTAGCTTAGTGGCCCATTTGATCAATTGTCTCGAGGCCTTCAGATTGGTCAATACTATTTGTGAGGACAGTAATTGAGTGGGCTAAAAATTAGGATCTCAACCTTCTAGTAGCCAAGGTAAACCCCCATGCTAATTTTTCCTGATTGGTGTATATGTTCTCTACTTCTTTCAGTAACTGGCCAAAAAAGTAGATGAGGTGTTGTACCTGGTCCTCCAGTCTTATCAAGACTATGGGAACTGCACCCTCGGAGGCAGACAGGTATACCCACAATATTTCTCCTAGTACTAGCTTGGAGAGTAGAGGAAGTCGGGATAGATACTCTTTCGATTTCATAAACGTTTGATCACATTTATCATCCCATTAAAATTTGGCCACTTTTCTAAGTGCCTTGAAGAAAGGCCGACTTCAGCCAGCTGAGTGAGATATGAATTGGGATAATGTCGTGACATGCCCAACTAGCCATTGAGCTTCTTTAAAATTATAAGGGGGCAACATGTTCTGGAGGGTCTGAATTTTTTCCGGATTGGTTTCAAAACTCTGTTTGGTAACAATATACCCTAGTAATTTTCCACTCTTGACCCCAAACAGACACTTGTGGGGATTCAACTGCAGACCATATCACTTGTCGGGATGCCCCACCAGTCAATTCTCCGGATTGGTTTCAATTCTCTAATCTAGCCTTCCTTTTTGAGTCTCTACTTGAGCGGGTTCCAAGGCATGGGTATCACTACCTCTTTCCTTTTAACAAATCGGGCTTCTTTTACTTGAATATACTTGATAGTCCTTGCTTACAACCCGTCGAAGTCACTCTGGGGTTTTTTTTACCGGGACCTGAAGAAATCTCCTTCGATTAAGCCTTTAGAAAATGCATTGACATGTACCTCTAGAGTGACCAAGGGTGCATCCGTGGCCACCCTATTGAACCTCTACAAATAGTCTTTCAATGACTCTTTAGGCTTTTGTCTGAGGGTAAACAGATTATGAGGACTCTTTTGGTACCTTCAACTAGTAGCAAAATGCCTCATGAATATTACCTTAAAGTCTTCAAAAGATCATATGGAGGAGATTGGAAGGTGATTGAACCACCTTTGTACTGAGCCTGGCAATGTTGTTAACACTTAATACTTGACCCCATCAGTGTATTGATGTAATAAAGTCGCATTCTCGAATTTGCAAAGGTGGTCTTCAGGATCTGTTGCACCATTATATTCTCTAATTTGTAGGGCTCGGAAAAGCCTAGGCAGTTCATCTCTGAGGACTTCTGAAGAGAAAGGAGGGTCTTTCGAGTCAGACATCTTAATGTCATATCTTCCCTGTTGGGGGGACTTTGATGGGGAATTTCTTCTGAGGACCCCAAGGATTCTTCTCTCATAGTGGAAATGCTAATTGGGGCCTAGAATGCATCCTTAGGGGGTTCTCCTAGCCAGTTTGACCTCTATTGCAATGTGGGAGCCGCCTCCATGGGTGGGAATGGTGGCTCACCTAAGGGGACACTCCCTGGGAATGTTGACGGTCGAGATTGTCCTTGCAACACCTCTTGTACAGTAGTCGCCATAAGTTTGTTGAATTCTTCCGTTGTCATGGTAATAACATTTGTTTTTTTTTATTGGTTTCTATACTGGATCTTCTGATGTCATCCATCTAACTCTGCCTCAGTCCAGTTCTTAACTGATCAGATTTCCCAAAGACGAGTTGATCATGTCTAAGAGTAGGGATTGTTGACTCACCAGTATAACATTGCATCTATAAGTTATCTAGAAGCTTATGTGCCTAGGGCCTACGAAAAAGATCACTCAAAGAAAGAAGGTTAGAGGAATGACTGAGAGGATTCCCGGCGTGGCCACTCTAACATTCAAGTTAGCTCTCCAAATAAAAAACTAGTGGATTGAAAGATGAAGTTTTGGACCCTGTTTGTGTATACCTTTTTCCCAGGAGTTGAGTTACCTTTTACAGGGTTGGAGTGATGTGTCATGTTCTCCTTGTTTCCCGCCGACATTATCACATTCGTGGTAATAAATGGTCATTTATTTCCCATTTATTTTGGAGTAAATAGCCACGTTTTCTATCTCTTTTACATTCGTGGCAATGTGGCTCATGCATTTCCCAAAGTAACGGTTCATCTAGGAAGTGAAAGTTGGGAATCGATGGCTTGGTGGCTTGGAGTCAAGAGCTTGAAGTCGAGAGCCAAAGTTGGGAGTTGGGAGCTTGGAGTCGAGAGTTAGAGTCAAGAGTCAGGAGCTTGGAGTCAAGCGCTGGGGTTAAGAGAAGGGAGCTTGAAATCAAGAGCTTGGAGTCGAGAGTCAAGGTTGGGAGTCGGGAGCTCAGGAGTTTGGAGCTTGGAGTTGAGAGCTTAGAGTCGAGAGCTGGGTCGGGAGTAGGGAGCTTGGAGTTAAGAGCTAGGGTCAGGAGTCGGGAGATTAGAGTCGAGAGCTTAGAGTCGAGAGCTAGGGTCAGGAGTCGAGAGATTGGAGTTGAGAGCTTGGAGTCGAGAGCTGGGTCGGGAGCTTGTTGATCCACACATGCTATCCTGACTTGATTATTGACCCTCTTAGCCATGTGGCACCTAGGGAATACATCACTCATTATGATCTATGTTTGGATGAGAGGTTTGATGAACTTCATTCTCCTCCAAGTCATTGTTGTTTACATCATCCTCATCAATGTAGGTCTGGATAGGCCGATAGGAGAGGGTTTTGCCTAAAAAATAACTAAAGGCCTTTCTCAAGTTTTGGAATTAGATTAGTAGCAATAGCATAAAAATAAATAATACAAAAACTGAAAGAAAGAGACTTAGAATTTTACTTGGTTACAACTAAGGTGGTTGTTAATCCAAGACAATGACAGCACTAGAAAAAATCTCCTTCGTATAGGCGAAGAAGCCTCTTATAATCATTGACCGTTGAGACTATTGCTAAGAAATGAATGCTTGATTTGTTGATCTATTTCTTAGCTCTAAGGGCCTTTTTATAGCTCCTAAAAATTCTATCCATAGCTCGAGGACGCCTCCCAAGGGTTTGGAGGTTGCCTCCAGCGAGGCGTCAACGGATAAAACTTTATCCGCTGCGAACGACTATTTTTCCAGGTCGAGGGCACCCTCCATTGGAGGGTTCCCATTGCCTGAAGGTGGCAGAGGCGCTGACTCACTTCAGAGGCACCTTCAACACCTTGTTGAGGGCGCCTCTAGCAGTTTTCTCCAGCTCCTTTCACTCTCCTGCTGCTCCGATCGCCTGGGTGATTGCGGCTAATCGGAATAGGGCTCGCCCAAACCCAATTTTTGGCCTTCTCCTTGAGCAGACTTCCGCTTTGACTTGTCATCCCTTGAACGTAGCGTACGTTCTTCTCGTCCACCGGTGTACTCTTCCGTAGCCCTCTCGTCCCTCGGACGTACCGAGCCCGTCAGCTCTCTTCTCGTGTCGTCCTTCTCGCTAGTTGCGTCTTTCGCTCGACTTCCCGTGCTCCTAAGCTCCTGCACACTTAGACACAGGGATTAAACCAAAACAGGACCTAATCTAACTTGGTTGATCACACCAAAAATAACCTTAGGGTTCCAACAATCAATTTCTTCTCCCTCATCCCCTAGCATATTTTCATCAATGGATTCATTGTCTTCCACACCACCACCTTTGGTGTCCTCCTTATCATCGACCGATCTCACACCCCAAATCAATGCTTGACATCATTGAAACAAAATCTGAGTGTAGCCTAAAGAAAGAAAGTGACTCTTCATCTTCTCTCAGTTAATGATCTTGACTCTTCATCTTCTCTCCATCAATGATCTTACCTTTGCCTTGTTTGTCTCTTGAGCATCGTAATTGCTCCCACCATGTGGATGCTCGATTTTTGAGTTTGAAGACAACTAATTTCACTTTCACATGATGGGTACTTCCTTATAATAAAAATCTTCTCCATTTTGTTATGTCAATCAATGAATTCATCGATTCGTAGCATACTAGAAAACTTAGGAAAATCAATTGGAAACCAGATATCTCCATACTACTCCTCTTGACTATGACTTTCGCAATTTGGTTGAGTTTTTAAAAGTGGAAACAAAATTAAGATAAGAGAACTTATAACCTTTATGATCTCGCGCCACTAAACGCTAAGTTAATCCTGCAAATTGTCTATGTAAATCTTCAATCCTCATGCTACAATCATGCTGTTGGGCTTCTTCAATTGGAACCTTCCTATTGTAACCATGACTACGTTCACAATGACTTTCCATTATATATGATGAGCTCTGATAGTAACTGACGTCGGACATAATAGTGATTATTTGGATGTACAAGTTTAGAGAGGAATTGTAAAGAAAGGGGAAGTGAAGGGTTTAAGATTTTTTTTTAATTTCTGACCAGGTAGTGCTACAATAGAAAAAATAAAAAGTGATGGGACACTACTACAATGAAAGTCGCATATAGGCATGGACGCAGAGTCGCATAGCATAACAGCTATATATATAACGAGTAAAATTGAAAAAAAATATATATAAAAAAAATTATTAAAATAAGAGCATGTGCTTTAAGATAATATATCAATTGATAAACCCAGCAAGTCTTGGATGACCGTCTCGATGATACAGAATTTTTCCACCGATCATCAGGATAAATAAGGAAGCGCTCGCAGCGGACGACCCAGAAGTTCAATATTCTTTAGTTGCATGCCCCATTTGAAGACAAAATTTATGCAAATTCGTTATAGCTAGGGATGCTCATCGAATTTTTCCACTGGCCATCAGGGTACATTGAGAAGCACTCGCAGCGAGTGGCCCAGAAGTTCAACATCATTTTGTTACACATCTCATTTAGAGAAAAAATTTCTACAAATTCACTATAACTGATGATCAAACCACGAATATCTAGATAATAATCTGAACATCTTATCGTAACCCTGGAGCTTCAAGATAATATATCAAGTCTTTTGATAAGTCAATTTATGTTTTATAATTAACAAAAGGGCATTCAATTGTCATTTTAATTTAATTATTCGTTTCAGGTTGCATGGAACACAAGCACGGTTCTGCTGCTCTATGGCCAAGTCATTCGTTAGGTGAATCACTCCTTGTCAAAACCACTAATATTTTCTCCATTCTGAAAATCTTAGAAATCTTTTATAAAATCTTAGCTAAGTAAAACATAGTAAAGGCCAAATAACAATAAAAAACACGCACACAAAAATAATAATAGCTTAAATAAATTATACCAAATGTAGAATACCAAACTGTCTGAAACCTAACCACTATGTTTCTTATGGGGAACTTCTGAGTGCGAGAAATGGAGCTTTAAACTGCTTGTATCGATGTTGTTCTGACTGTTATGTTTTGGATGAGCAGCCAAGTCCCTTATTTATAGTTTCAAAAAGTTTATAGAGTCTCTTTGGATGGATCTAGTGGTTAACGCATGAGATATTATCATCATAAAGTTTGGGATTCGAATCTCGATAAAACCAAGATAAATACCTCACTTACGTACTAATCACTATTCCAAACGGTAGTAGCCGTCGATGATTTATCTCCTCCATATTAATCCTGAGATAAATTGATGAAAATACTGAGACAAACATATTCATCTTTTATCATCAAAAAAAATTATATTCTAATCGACCAACCTTATTAATCTAGTCACGGTCACCTAGATAAATTTTGTTGATTTGAGCTTATCTTTTTACTTTGTCGCCTGCTGACTCCATATATGGTCTACCCCTACCTAGATAACTTCTGAGATTGGATTTTATCAGTGACCATTTCTTGTGGCCACATTAACGGCTAACTGAAGTAACCTAGTTGACTATTATTTGTTCATCTGGTTAACTAGCTCTACACAACTTTTATCCGTTTGAGGGTTGTTAACTTGAATTTTAGTCGACTACCTATCAGCATCTGGCCGACCAACTCTAGCTAAATCAGAGTTGATAGAATGAACAAACTCCTTCTGTGTTTAACTTAGTTCAATAATTTTCTCAACCAAAACTCTATATTTTAAAATAAAAAATAAGTAAAAAAGCAACATTTCGAAATAAAGCAAGTATAAAGCAAATTAAGAATTAAATTGTCATGACTTTTCCATGATTATGACTCAAAAATCAACAGTCAACTATCTGTTGACTTTGATTTTAAAACACCTATTAACTTCTTGGTCAAGTCAATTGCCTAGGTTGCAAGAGACTACCCTCATTCCCGATAAAAAGACACTCTCTAGCTGTCTTCTCTACCAGAAAGTCATGAGATTTTTATCCTTGGCTTAATATTAGATCATACCTACTAAAACTTCTTACCTTACCAAATATTTGGTCTACCTAACCATTTAGAATTCCCCTCTTACCAAATGTTCAGCCCATGACTCATTTGGACTACCTCCTTGCCAAATGTCAGTCCATCTAACCCATTTACACACCATTTAGACTTTCTAAATTATCAAATGACTGCTCTATTTGATCATTTTGATCATACAATAGATCATACTAGACTAACTTTAGACATGCCATACATCAAAATCTTGGGGTTGCATGCACCAACAGAGGCAACCACCATTACTGATGACTTCAGGAATAGCCGTTCTTACCCTTGTACATGTCGCCACTTTATGAAAAGAACAAAAAAAAAAAAAAAAAACTTGTATTCTTATCTCCATCTCTGACGAACCAATTGCTTTTTGGTCTTTGCAGCCAGTGCACTGCTTTAATTCTCAATATTGTTTTAAGCCTGATCTTTAGTTTCCGAAAACTAGCCACTTCAGCATGATTCATCGTCTATTTAAGTAGATCTGTCCAAACTATTCAATATCTATCAAGTTGCATTCATTCTATTTTCTGCTGGATCAATCTCTTCGAACAAATGCACTTGCAGTTTTTGATAAGTACTAGAAGTTAGTTCATTCTAACCGCTTATTTTCAAATTGAAAAGATTTCTTTTTATACTTTCTTTGCATCTACTCGGAGAAGAACAACATCCTGTTCCGATAGATATCTTGGAAGCAATCTACAAAACAAGTGATCACTGACAAGAAACATGTCTAGTTTATGCAATGCTGGGTTCAAGGTTCATTGCAGGTTGCTCCAAGTGTATTGTCCTCCCTACGTTGGCATGTCTTTAACATCTGAATTGGTAACCCAATTATTGAAGAGAATAGATGCCCTTGACAAAATACTTGAACAGTTAAATGTTTAAGCTTGATCTAAGTGTAGGAAATAGGAACGTGGGAACGTGCCCATGTTCCCCATTATTATTAATGGAAAAGTTCATTATACCTCTTGGTTATTTCCCTTTATAAGGGGTGCGTTCAAGGATCATTCAAGGATACGAACAAAGGTGTAGAAAGAGATAACGAGAGAGGAAGAAGAATATCTGTAGCGATGGAATCTAATTCGTGGAATTATGGAGAGCTTTCCGATCCTGTGATCGCTCTTCCGACAATAAGTTATGCCGTTGTCAATTGTAGATCTACGGGAAATCGTTGTAAATATTTACTATTTTAATTCATTTTGATTCATGCATTTAAAATATCAACACTAAATTAGCACTCAAGTTCCCACCCAAAATTAGTTCCTCCTTCACTATATAACTAATCAGTTGCAGTTCTAAACATTTGTAGAAGGTAATGAATGTATATCAGATATTGATCTGTTTGAAAATTCAGTTGAGTAAATTGACTCCACATGTGTGAGTACAAAGTGGATCTCTGGGTTGTATAGGAGGACTCTTGTTGGTGACGTCCTAGGGAGGGAGCCATGTATTTGGGTTGGGGATGGATTGTAGATGACTACAGTGAATAGATTCATCACTAATGATCTATCTAATCTGTAGCAAATGATTATAGTAAATACAAGTCAAATCCGTTATGGTTACAATGATCTATTTATTCCGTAGCAAACGACAATGGTAAAGACAAGTCAAATCCGTTAATTATGACCAAGGTTCTGCTAAAAAATCTATAAGGATGAATAGATCTACCAAAATGATCTATCTAGTCCGTAGCAAATAGCTACGATAAAGATAAGTCAAATCTATTTATAGCTAGTCACTTGCTTAAAAGTGAACATCAGATTGTTTGGATACTGTGATTGGTGGGCACGGTCCATTATGTTAGCTCAGAGATTGACGATGGAGCGATGCCATTGGATGGATGTGTTCGGGTTCATTGTCTAGCATCGGAGTCACAGCTTGTACCTCAAGCTTTGATGTGTTGCTTTGGTGGACGACGTGGTCACTCTATACTTTTGGATGGAGCTTGGATGCACAGATTGACTATCAGTAGAGTTGGAGGATACATGGGACACACTGTTTTAGGATGGAGGCCAGTAGCTATGGTGACTTCATGGCAAGTCACCCTGCCACCTATATGGATAGATACAGATGGTATTAATTGGTGATCATATGTTAGACAGTGATTTATTTTATAAGGCTGGTACTTGCAAGAGTATATATATATATATACAGTTTTGTTAAATTACGGACTTCTACGTACGGACTCATCCGCGACCTACAGATTTTGGTTTTTTTTTTTATATTTTTGATTTTTTTTTTTTACCTTCCTCGTTCTCCTCTCTCTCGTCGCCGTGTGCATGTGCCAGCCTCGCCGCCCTCCTCGCCGCTGGCCGGCCGGGCACCACCCACCGGTCACCCCGCCTCCTCGCCTCCGGCCGCCCACCACCCGCCGACCACCCGCCGGCAGCCAGAATCCCAGCCGAAATCCGGCCGCGATTGCGGTCGCTAGCGTGGTGGCCAAATCGCGGCCAGATTTCTGCCGGATTCCGGTTGAAATCCGGCCGGGAATCGGATGGAGTCTGGCAGCGACCGGATTCCGGCCGCGATGGCGCCGGATTCCGGCCGCGATCGCGCCATCGTCATCGCGACCGCACCTGCCTCCTTCGCGATCGCGTCCCGACGTGCCCGCGTCAGGATTCCGACGAAGGCGCGTCAGGATTCCGGCGCAATCACGGCCGGAATCCGGATGCGACCGCGCCAGAATACAATCGCCTGCCCAACACTTTCGGAATCGCCTGTATCGCGGCGGGAATAGAGATGTGGCCGGAATCATGCCGCGATCCCCGACGGGTTCACCCCATGGCCTATAGTATGGGTGGGTCCAGGCGGCCGGAGGCCGCCGGCGGTGGGCAGATGGCCGGCGGCAGGGCGAGTGGCGGGCGCACTACGTGAGCTGCTTCTCGGCGAAACGAGCTGAGAACGAACGAAGCAGGAGGAGAAAAAAAATAAAGAAGGAAGAGAAAATTTTTTATAAAAATTTAATAAAAAAATGACATGGCATTAAGTCCGTAGCAATCCGTAAATAATGATCCGTAGCATATCATTTCTCTCTCTCTCTCTCTATATATATATATATATAAACAAAAATATATATAACACCCACACGATATAATTAGTTTACTATATAGAAATATTATAAAAACCCAAAGCAAGCTATTCATCTATTTAATAACGAAGTCATATTATCATATAATCATATAGACAGCATGCTAGGTCTTAGTCCCAATTCATGTGGGCACTCTTGCTAGATATGTAATCGTATTTATTATAATAAAAGATGATTATATCTATTTTAGATGTCTTTCATAATTCCTTTTCCGGTGAAGAGAAAAAATCATAGCGTCAATTTATAATTATTTTAGAACATGCAGTGATAAATGATATGACACACTTATGCATGCATCATAATATGAATGTGTTTAGATATAACTGAAAAAAAGATTAGCCAATGTCATAAACCGTAAGTAATGTGATTGGTTGCCTGGGTACAATGCAAGTCAAAAAGACATGAATGAGGTCAATTCTCAATAGGAGCATTTATCCAGTGTGATTAATTTTTAAAAAGTCATGTGGTATATCATGCCACTTGTCACTTTTCAAATTTTGTAAGAAATTTTTATGTGATGAAATTAATCATCTTCAAATTAATCGATTCAAAGAATTCTTAATTATCAAAATAAACAAATAAATAAAAATAATTGGTTGGCACCTCTAAATCACCTAACATGTGCAAAGCCCATTTCATAAATTACTACCATTGTCCTAATTATACAACTGAATCATTTATATATACGTAGAAATAACACATGTCCCTAAAATATATTAAATACCCTACCTCAAATTAATAATCAGTTGAAACTTGTAGGGTCTCTAAGTCATCCACAACATATCCATTCGAAGGTGAATCAATTCCAAGAATCCACTATCAACCACTCAATTATACAAGATGGAGCAAGCCTTCTCACAATCACAATACTTTGGAATTATTACAAGGTGTCTCCTCTTTAATTAGAAATGACAGTGCAAACTAAGTAGAGAACATTTATCAATAGCTTATAGAAGGAAATTTTGCTTTAAATAACAATCCCTTGGAGCATTGTTCAACTTGAGTACTCGGTCATAGAAAAACCACTAATAATTTTGTGCACCTTTTCTAAGATAAATTATTAGTGCAATCAATCTTTAGTCAACGTTTACTATGATATGAATTATATTTTTATGTTTGAGCAATATATTTGTCATGGAGCATGTGTTTAGATAAGTCAAATAAATTAAGGTTGATTAAATATTTAATAGTGAATAAAGTCCAAATCAATCTAGATCAGCCATTTTACCATATTAAAAGTCTGACAAAGAGTTAATAATGAAAAAATTCAAGTGGATCAAAATTTATCAAACACATGGGAGAAGTTCAACAAGTGTGGTGGTAGAAGTCCAAGAAAGTCGATAAGGACTAGATGTCTAAACATTTAACATCAATCGATTGCTTGATACCACAAATATAATCAAATCACAACTTCATGGTTTTTGATTCAACTAGACCATTCCATCAATCAACTATTGTCACTCGAAATTTAAATAAACCACAACTTCATGATTTTAAGTTCATTAGTCAAGTGCTTCTCTTCACCAATTAATTGGAACTCTTATTACAACAAAACTATGGTTGAATCCATGTTGTACTAAGAGATCTCATGTCTTTGATTGATCAAGACTTTATCATTATCTAGTATCCAGTTAACTTCAGTATACTAAGACTTTCAGTACCGAGAAACTATCATATATTCAAGACTTAATTCTGCCAAGAAGCTTCCATGATTCCAATTCTTCAGCATTTCAAGAAGTCTCCACGCTTTTAGGATTTCATGTGCTTCCTAGACTTCAACATTATCAGGTATTCAGTCATCTATATATGACTTTTCTAGACTTCAATCATTATCTAACATCCAATCATTTTTGATCTATTAGGACTTCCACTACCAAGTATCTAATCCTTGTTGACCTACTTAAACTTCCACTGTTTAATATCATCATTATCGACCTATTAAAACTTTTCGTTAGTTTTCCGTCATTTGATCCTCCTTGACTTACTTAGGATTCCATTGTCAATATTGATTGAAATTCTCCATCTGCCAACTTCTTGTTAAAGTTTACATCACCAACACATATTGTACTTTTATCAATGTAGCACTTGTTGGACTTTCCAAATGTCAACTTGTTGGACTTCCAACTACCAAGTGCTCAATCAACTTTGACTCACTAAAACTTTTTCACATTCAATCAATCTCAACCAACTTAACTCATCCAAACACATTGCTCAAACATCAAGCATATTGTTCAAACATAGAAACACAACTCATACCATAGTCAACCTGGACTAGTGGTTGATTACACCAACACTTATATCAAAATACAGGCAATGTAGTATCTTTTTACAATGGAGCTCCAATATGGGTTTCATGGGAAAGCATTGAGTGCATTTTAAATAAGATCTAGCTAGGTTTGTCATCTGTTCCATGATGCCAATGAGCTCATGTGAACAATTTCTTTATATCTTGTATGCATCCTAGCCATAGTTTCTCCTTTTATCATTGAGAATGTGTCATGCTTGGTATATAGGAGATCTCTCCTTGCAAGTCTTGCTTTAGAAGATCGCTCATGCAATGTAATCGTTTTTTTAATTGACATTAGGTATTCAGCTTACACTAACTAATCTTGGGGCATTACAACAATTGTGACTTTCTACAACACGTCATCAATGGCGCACGATTAGGGCATGTTGGAGCAATCTCAATGATCCGTGAGACCATGTGTATTGATGTTTGGGCAAAGAGTTTAAGTTAGGTTCACCCTTGTATTTGATATGTGTACTTGAGTTGTGCAGGACTGCAGGATACACATGTGACTCAGGTTGACGTCTTCGAGTCCGGTGAAGGATGGAGCATCCGAGAGACCGTGGACAAGGCAGCGAGGACAAGGGCCGAGGGAAGCGACTTCGAGGCATACGCGAAGGATGACATTGGGGACAAGCCGCGGGCTGTATGCACCCGAGGGGCGAGAGCCAAAAGGAAGTATGCTTGAAGGCAAAAGGTCAAGGCTGCGAAGGAAGAGTCAAATAAGTCGTAAGGTGAGGGTCCGAGTGCTGTGAGAGAATATACTCGGTATCAGTCGACTGCATGTTTCATCAGTCGACTGGTGCAGTCGATTGGAAGTGAACATAATGCTTCTGTTCGCTCAGCCAGTGTGGAGCAGTCGACTGCTAGTTTTAACAGTCGACTGGTATCGAGCCGTTGGGATGTAACGGTCGAATTTTCACAGAGAGAAGTCGACTGCATGTTTTGGCAGTAAACTGGTAGATGGGGTTTTCTAACCCGTGACCTATATAACCAAGCCTTGGAAGCTTGGTTGAGGTTGACGAAATTGGACTTGGTTAAAGTCTAATTAGTAGTCTTTTGTGCTCAAGAGATCTTTGTGTGCCAAGAGGTCTTGGTTAGAGTTGTGGTGAGGTTTCTCCACCCACAAGGAGGTTGAGCTAGCCAGAGTTTGTCGGGGACTAATCCACCGACGGATTGAGGGATCATCCACCTTATGGATACGCCGTGGAGTAGGAGCAAGTTATCTCCGAACCACGTAAACGAACGTGTTAGCGGTTTGCATCTCTTCCTTTGTATTTAGCTTTTATATTTGTATTCGTGGTTGTATTCTTTGTTTTCCACTGTGCACTAACGAATACGTAGAAAGCGATCGATTTGGGGGTGCCGTCTATCCAACCCCCTTCTAGCCGGCCATCTGATTCCCTTACAAGTGGTATCAGAGCGAGGTCGCTCTCCATCAGACTAGCCGCCGAGAAAGCTAAGAAGATGGCCGGCTTGATTGAACCGCCGAAGTTTGAAGGCGGAGGCTTATGAAACATCACCTATTGGATGATGAAGATGGAGGTCTTCTTTGACACGGATTGGAATACCATGATGGTGATCAAGGAACCGTTCGAAGTCCCGAAGGATAAGAAAGGGAAGAAGCTCCGACCACGACATTGGGCGGAGGAGCAAACCTCACGGTCAAAGGCAAACGATAAGGTAATATCAATTTTGATAGATATTTTACCTTCTAACGTGTTGAGTGATATAGGTGAATATAAGAATGCCCACGATTTGTGGAGCAAAGTAAAGAAAGTTCTAGATAAAGAACTTATGCCTACACAAGAAGAAGAAAAATCCGAAGAAACGGATGAAGAAGCTCAAGTAGAGGAGGAGCAACCAGAAGGTGACGAGTGCTCAACTTTCGAGAAGGAGAAGGATAAAAAATGCCATCCATTAGTGTGTGGATGATAAAACATCCTCAAAGGTTGAAGAAGAATCCAAGACAAGTGAAGAAAAAGAAGTCTTGGAAGTCAACCTAATGAGCACCTCCACCGAAGTGAAGTCAAAAGACCATATAATATGCTTCGGGTGCAATGAAAAGGGACACTACAAGAGTAGATGTCCTATGGGTAAGAAAGAGGTAAATCCTAAACTCACTCAAGTTAATTTAGATACTAATTTGGGGTGTAGGAATGATGGTGCCAAGAAGAAGAAGGAGAAGAAGCACATTAGATATTTCACTTGTGGTGAAATAGGGCACTACCACACCAAATGCCCAAGGAAGAGAGAGTTCAAGAAGTTGGTGCATTTGAGGATGTGGGAAAAGAAGTGGAGAAAGAATGGAGGCTCATGTCAAGGGGAAGCTCCAAAGGTAAAGGGTAAGGTAAACCCTAATTTAAATTTGAAGTCAAATTTAAATTCCTCCATGCATGCTAGAAATAATTCTTATTATTTACCCATACAAAATTTTGGTTTCAAATATCATTATAGGAATAGGGTAATTGTAGATCATAACCGTAAGGTGTCTATTCATGATAAATCTAGAAATGGTAGACCTAAGGAGACCCAAGGCATTAATCCCAAGAAGATGAGACATATGCCTAGAAAGGGTAGGTCTAGGAATGTCCATGGTGGACAAGTCAATTCTAGGGTTAGGAACCTAGAAAGGGAAAATCAAGCTTTAAAGGCAAAGCTTGATAAGTTAGAGAAAACCCTAGAAAGATTCAATGTTGGATCTAAGGATTTAGGTATGATGTTGGGTAGTCAAAGACCCAACAATGATAGATCGGGTCTAGGATACCGATCTAGGGTTTCCAATGTTAAGGGAAAGTCTTATGCTAGGGTTGTATATGACTATAGCAAGGAGAAACCAATAGATGACAAGGGAAAGTCATTTAAAGGTAAGGAGAAATTAACCAAGGACAAGGTGTCCAAGGTTAAGAAGGTTAGGTTTGTAGACCAAGTGTCACCGGAGGTGTACCGATATGGCCTAGCGATTGTGGATGAGTCACCTAGGGAGGTGGCTATGGCTAAGAGCTTTAGGGGGAGCTCAAAGAGTCAATTTAGGACCCATGGCCAATGGATCTCAAGTGGATTTTACTTGGGAGTCTAGAGGGGTCATAAAATGTGCCAAGTGATTTACAGATGGACTTGAGTCTCAAACCTAGGGTTTTGACACAATTAGGTTGTGCTTCATGCAAGAAATATGACATTGGGGTCATATAACATGATAATTGATTTTGGATGTATAGATACCATATAAACCAATACTAAGGATGCATTGTGGGTTAGTATGGGCAAATACATCAAGAGGAAGCCAAAACTAGGACTTTAGGTCAAGGTTTAATTGAACCATTTAGCTAGTTTTGGGTTTTGTGTCAATCTTGGGATTGGTGATAGATACATTTTTGAATATATTTTTCCCAAGTAGACATGGGTAAAACAGACCTCTCCACAAAATTTGGAGATTTTTGGATGTCTGTGGAATATTTGGTGTATTTTTGAATTTGGGTTAAAAATGCTGAAAAAGGCCGAAACAGTGTATCAGTCGACTGGTACAGTTACCAGTCGATTGGTAACAGTGAAAATTGAACATAGAATGGTTTTATGTGCTATTTCGATGAGGCCAGTCGACTGGGGCAGTCGACTGATACCAAGCTAATTCTGTTTTCAGCTTTGGTTTGCGATCGAGTCAGCTCATATATGTGTATGAAATCCATGGGGGATGAATACACGAGTTTAGGGTCAATTTGGATAACAAGTTTTCAACAATTGGGATATTGTTGGAGAACTTTTTGAATGTTAATCAATATAAACCAAAAAGTTTTCTCCACGCGTGAGAGAGAGTTTCTTCCTATGCATTTGTTCACATCCTCAATATATGTGAATCAATATAAACCAACAAAAATGCTTGAAATTTTCAATGTGAAACTAAAGTCTCATTCACAATGGAATCTCTTTCCTCTTTCATTTTTTCTCCATTCACTTATTCAACACATACCACTTGTTAGATTGTATATGTCAGTTAGAGGAGTGGAATGATTAGCCTTTTGTATGTTTCACAAATTCAATTCTACAAAACTTATTAGTGCAAATGAAAAATAAACAAAATACGCAAGCCCAAGAATATAAACTAAACCCCACTCATCAATTTAACATGATTTGGCCTACTAATTTAAACCAATAATTCCTCCTCTTTGGCCTATGATGCTTCAAATTCTACTAATTTTCTACAAGTAAACTAAGAATAAAGAGAATGAACAATCAAAACTCTAACTATATATAACAAAAAAAATTCTGAGAACACACTTTTTTTTTTAAATACAAAAGAAATGATGTCGCATTGGCTCCTACCAATTGCAAGCTAGCTACCAAATTCTGATTGCTCCATATTCAATTTCAACTTCTGTTCGAATCATTTGCAACCTATATATAACCAACTTCAGTCTTCTCAGCTCTCTTTCTTTGCTAACTTTAGCTTGTCCTGTGCTCTTCTTTCTGTTATTTAATCTTTTCTCTTATCATCTTAACCTCCCATACTAAAACACTGAAAAATCAGTGTTTTACACATCAAATACAATATGAACATTGTATCAATATTGTCTTCTTGTTTTTTTTTTTGGGATAAGGATCAATATTTTCTTGTGGATTGGAGTGTAAGTGGAGAGAAAGTACGGGAAATCAAATTTAAATTGAAAGAGACAGTGGAAGGGATAAAAAAGCAAGGACAAGTTATGTGCAAATTGCATATTTTCCATTGCAGCTGCCATTCCAGTGGAGCTATGCATGGAAGACCCTACTTTTGGTTCCGAAGGTGTTTTGACCAGCATTAACTGTTGTACGTGCCCTAATTATTGAAGATTAATTTTTTCCATAAATGAATGTACAAGACATATGCATGAATGTCTAGAATAAATAGGATTCATGACTAAGATTCATGAACTAGTAATCAAAGCATGTATTTCATTTAATTTTAGATACATGTATGTTGCAAGTACATAGAACTAGTTGAAGCATAGACTAGTATAAATAGGAGAAGTCTTGTACCCATTGTCAAAAGAGTTTTTTCTTAACAAGTATAATTCCAACAACTAAAAGCATAAGTCTTGGAAATACCCAACATATTTTGTGGTATCAGAGCGAAAGGTTTTGGTTCTAAATATCTCTCATATATTTATCAATGGCGTCTACAAGCAACCAAGAACTCGTGTTCACATATTCCCAACAAGGTATCCCCATCTTTGTTGGTCAAGATTTTGAATTATGGAACGTGCTTATGAGGACCGTATTCGTGTCTCACGAATTATGGGATGTTATTGATGAGGGGTATATTGCTCATACTCAGGAGGAGGTTGCGGCATTTACAAATGCACAGAAAAAAGAGCATAAAGAAAACAAGACGAAGGATGCAAAAGCCTTGTCCTTTATGCATCAAGGGGTGAGCCGATCAATTCTTCCGCGCATTACGAGTGCTAAGACCGCAAACGAGGCCTGGCAAATTCTAAAAAATCAGTTCGGAGGCCATGAGAAGGTAATCACAATTAAATTGCAAAATCTATGGCGAGATTTCGATAATTTGGGCATGAAGGATTCCGAAAATGTGCAAGATTTTCTCTCCAGAGTTTTAACAGTTATAAATCAAATTCGAGGATATGGAGATACTCTAGAAGAGAAAAAGATTATAGAGAAAGTCCTACGATGTTTACCAGTGAAATTTGAGCATATAGTTGCAGCGATCGAAGAATCCAAAGATTTATCAAAATTGTCTTTGGATGAACTCATGGGTTCTCTTGAAGCCCATGAAAAGAGGATGAACAGATTCTCTACTCAAACCTTGGAACAAGCTTTTCAAGGAAAAATGAATGTTTCTCAAAAAGCGAAAGACAGCCCGCAAGAGAAGAAGAATATATCGGCACAAAGAGCATCGCAAGGAAGAGGTCGTGGCAGATTTCAAAATTCTAATACTCGTGGTCAAGGTAGAGGAGGAAGAGGTAACTCTAGCTCGCGATTCAAGAATCAAGATTCAGATTCTTATTGTCGCATATGCCGAAGAAATGGTCATGACACTCAAAGTTGTTGGAATAGATGCAAAAGGTGCAGAAATACAAATCACTCAAAAAAAGACGGTTGGTTTCAAGATGAGGATGAGACAAAGGAGGCAAACTTCTTTGAAAAAAATGAAGCCGATCAGGTATTTTATTCATGCTTAAATTCTCAACAGCAACTTGAGAATATTTGGTATGTGGACAGCGGCTGCAGCAACCATATGTCTGGAAATAAGAAGATGTTCGTGGATATCGATGAATCATTTTCATCAGAGGTAAAGATTGGAGATGGCAAAGCACTTAAAATTACTGGAAAATGTGCGGTTTCTATTCAGACAAAAGAAGGGAAAGACAATATCATCAAAGATGTCCTTTATGTGCCGGAATTAACTCAAAATTTATTGAGTGTTGGCCAGCTCTTGCAGAAAAACTACAAGTTGGAGTTCAATAATGATCATTGTGTCATTATTGATAAGCAGAAGAGACTCACGATGGCAAGAATTAAGATGAGTCAGAATAAAGTATTTCCTCTAAACTTGCCATTAGCCGAGAAAGTTGCACTTCAAAGCATGACGGATGGAGATCATAAGATCTGACATTTGAGGTATGGACATTTGAGCTACAAAGGTTTAAATTTACTAAAAAAAAAGAAAATGGTATTTGGGCTTCCAAATTTTCCATACCGAGATAAACCATGTGAAGGATGCATTTTCGGCAAAATGCATCGGCTACCATTTCCAAAAATATCTTATAGAGCCAAAGTCCCTCTCGAGTTGGTACATGCAGATATTTGCGGACCAACGCAAACTCCATCTCTCAACAATTACAAGTATTTTCTCTTAATCGTGGATGACTACACCAGGATGATGTGGGTCTACATACTCAACCAAAAGTCAGAAGCATTCCCGAAATTTTTGGAGTTCAAGAGACTTGTAGAAAATTAGTGTGGGAGAAAAATAAAAATTCTTCGCACAGATCGTGGAGGAGAATTTATTGGAAATGCCTTCATGGATTATTGCAAAGAGAAGGGGATCCAAAGGCAGTTGACAGTTCGATACAGCCCGCAACAAAATGGAGTCGCCGAGAGGAAAAATCGCACCATAGTGGAGATGGCTCGTAGCATGATGGCGGGTAAAGGACTTCCAAAATCATTTTGAATAGAAGCTGTAAATGCAGTTGTGTATATTTTGAACCGGTCACCAACAAAAGTGGTTCCAAATAAGACTCCATATGAGGCATGGCTTCAGAGGAAGCCACAGATGAATAATTTTAAAGTTTTTGGCTGCATCACATATTCTCATATTCCATTTCAGCAAAGAGAAAAATTTGATGAAAAAGGAGAAAAACTTATTTTTGTCGGTTATAGCAACGAGTCCAAAGGGTATCGATTATTGGACCCAAGGACAAATAAACTCATAATTTCTCGAGATGTTATTTTTGATGAAATGCAGTCGTGGAATTGGGGCGATAAAGAGAAGATTGTATCTCAGCCAACACCGCCTATTTTTTTTACCAAAGACGATTGATCAATCAAACACAAGTGAAGGTGCAAGTACATCAAGTAATAGAGATATCTATCCAGAGTTAGAAAGCCCTGTAAGAAAAGTTCGAAGCTTAAGAGACATATATGATTCTTGTGATGTCGCATTTTTACATATGAGCCACAAACTTATGAGCAAGCTGAAAATCAAGAAGTATGGCATGAGGCAATGAACGAAGAAATTATCAGCATTGAAAAAAACAAAACATGGGAGCTCATAGATCTTCCCAAAGGAAAAAATGTGATCGGGGTTAAATGGATCCACAAGACAAAATTCAAGGAAGATGGCTCAATTCACAAACATAAAGCTCGTCTAGTAGCAAAGGGGTATTCTCAACAACCTGGAGTTGACTTCACAGAGACATTTGCACCAGTTGCTCGCATGGAGACGATACGAATTGTTCTCGCTGTTGCAGCACAATTGGAGTTACCGGTCTATCAATTGGATGTAAAATCCGCGTTTCTCAATGGTGACTTGAAGGAAGAAGTTTATGTGGAGCAACCGGCAGGTTATGTTATCGAAGGAAAAGAAGAAAAAGTTTACCGGCTTCGGAAAGCACTATACGGCTTAAAGCAAGCACCAAGGGCCTGGAATAGCAAGATTGACCATTATTTTCGATCACAAGGATTCGAACAAAGTCGGAATGAGCCATCATTATATGTAAAGAAAGGTGCGCAAGATTTTCTAATTGTGTGCCTTTATGTCGACGACTTGATATATGTTGGTACTAATCCTTATATGGTGAAAGAATTTAAAGAAGCTATGATGAAAGAATATGAGATGACAGACTTGGGTCTCATGAAGTATTTTCTTGGGATTCAAGTTCGACAATCCAAAGGAGAGATTTTTATGTCTCAAGAAAAATATCTTGACGAAGTATTAAGAAATTTTCAAATGAGCAATTGCAAATCAATCTCAACTCCATTGGCAACTAATGAGAAGTTGCAGCTAGATGATGGAGCAGCAAAAGTTGATGCAAAAATATACAGAAGCTTAGTCGGCTCATTGATCTACTTGACAAATACAAGACCTGACATTGTATATTCTGTCAGCTTGATCTCAAGGTTTATGCACGAACCAAGCAAGCTACACTATGCAGCTGCTAAAAGGATTTTGAGATATCTTCAAGGAACAAGAAAGCTTGGTATCAAGTATGTCAAAGAAAAAGAAAATAAACTTGTTGGATATACCGATAGCGATTGGGCTGGATCACTCGATGACCGCAAAAGTACATCCGGATATATATTTTGCTTGGGTTCAAAAATTATTTCTTGGGTATCTAAGAAGCAGAAGACGGTATCACTCTCATCAGCAGAAGCCGAATATATTGCAGCCACCGATGCTGCTTGTGAAGCTGTTTGGCTAAGAAGAATTTTAAGTGATGTTGAGCAAAAGCAAGAGGCCCCTACAACAATTTTCTGTGATAATAACTCTACTATTGCGATGACAAAGAATCCAGTTTTTCACGCAAGGACGAAACATATTGAACTTCGACATCATTTCATACGAGATCTCGTTAGTGATAAAAAAATTCAGTTGAAGTTCATCAACACAAACGAGCAGTTAGCGGATGATTTTACTAAAGCAGTAAGCTCAGGAAAAATCGAGCAACTTCGAAATCATGTTCGAATTACATGATCTGATCAAGGGAAAAACATTAAGGAGGAGTATTGAAGATTAATGTTTTTCCATAAATGAATGTACAAGACATATGCATGAATGTCTAGAATAAATAGGATTCATGACTAAGATTCATGAACTAGTAATCAAAGCATGTATTTCATTTAATTTTAGATACATGTATGTTGCAAGTACATAGAACTAGTTGAAGCATAGACTAGTATAAATAGGAGAAGTCTTGTACCCATTGTCAAAAGAGTTTTTTCTTAACAAGTATAATTCCAACGACTAAAAGCATAAGTCTTGGAAATACCCAACACTAATTAGGTATATCTGATCATCAACTGGATCCCACTACTTAGCTAAAATTAATCCATCCCACTATACATTTCTCCGTGGTAAAACTTACTACCATGCACGTAACAAAGTGTGCAGCTTTAAAATGAGATGAGATGTGACACTCTCCTGAAACATGCATGCAGTTGCAGTCATCTCAAACAAAGCCACGCATGGTGCATGCCATTAGGATTTCATATTTAACAAGGTATGGGATTATGTTAAGTATTTGGTTTATGCACGTAATGTTATATTTCTTAGTTGCTCCATTATGATTTCTGAGTGAAAAATTGATTTGAGTTTTTTTTTTGTCCTTTTATTTTCACTTCATACAGTATTGAATATTCTCTTCCATAAGTAAGAGGAAATAAGATCTAAATGCTTCCTGAAACTAAAAATAAGGTATTTTTACATAATGTTACAGTGAAAGAACAAAGCAAGCAAATAGGCATTGTCTTCTAAAGGTCCATCAGTTCCTTTATCATTTGAGTCAACATCTTACTGTGACTTGTTTTAAGTGTTTCCTGACTAAGAAGAGACAGTTGAATGAAAGATCAGCATGTGCATCCTTTCTTCTTTCTACCATGCCCACTGCCATATCCTCCACTTGTTTTGTTTTTGTCTTTGACGCCCGAGACAATTTGGAATGATATCAGATATATTTAGAACTTACAGAATTGTTTCTGTAATGAAAAAATAACATGTAGAGATGAAATTATTCTCCTCGAAAATCAATTCTTTTTCAACAGCCATGCATGTCTGACATGGATATATATGCATCCAAGTGCATGCCTAAATTTAGAACCTTACCCATAGGAATGAATTTAAGAAAGAAAGTTTTTCTAGTGGAGTTTACAACTTTTAGGCCAAGAGTAGACATTATAGGCAATCCACAAGTGCATTGGCCATCTACAAGGGTAGTTAAAGTGGAGGTTGGTTTACTATATATATATAAATCAAACTTTATTATATAGACACACCTCCATACAAACTCCAAAATGAACAACAAATTAATCATTATATTAGCCACATGTGTCATGTCATTGCCTATCACGTTGGAAACGCACAAGTGCACTATTCTATACACTACACTATCCATGTTTTTAAGTCATTCTGCGCAAAACATATGATTCCACCATGTGCAAAGTACACGATGCCTCCAATAAATTCACTTTTTCTTAAGAGTGTTCTTCTATCTTAATACTATTATATTACAAATCGAAAGCCTATGAAAAAGGATTTTCTCACACCTGAGAATACAAAATCATCCCAACCTATTTTAATACATATAGTTCCACAAGATCTCCCATCCCATCAATTCTCCAAAATCCCAAGTTCATAATCTCTTACTGTGTATAAATGTTCAAAAAAATTTCAATCTCACCCAAGAGATCTCTTCTGAGCAACCTCTCTAATCTTTGTCAGCAAGATTTGCAATCAAACCCCAAAAACAGCATAGACTTTATCTACTCAGTTTCCTACTTTAGCCCTTGACAAAGCACCTGTTGGCCAACTTCTTCACTAGAATTATTTTGCATGTCAAGAAACTCATCAACGTTAGCAAGAATATATCTATGTTTTTTTTAATCCTTCATCACAAAATCCACTTATTATAATAGTATTATTAGCAATATAATCTATAATCCCTAACTTGAAGCTTGCATGTGCATGCTAACCATCTTACTCAAAACATCGTTACTTATTGAGAAGAATATCATTTAGACTTGCAACACAAAGTGATTCCGCAGGACTAATCTAACATGACGCTTTGAGCTCAAAAGGATATAATTTTTTATTCGGGACTCGGAATCAAGTTATATCTGTGCTCACATTGTAAAATTCAAAAATCTACATTTATTATGGGAACCATAACAGCCAAGTGTTGGGCCAAAAAATACCATTTAGACCCATTTCGGAGGAATTAGAGTGTATATAAACACCTGTATATTCGTTTGAGGAATCATTCTCTATTCTAAATAAAGCTTTCTTTTTTATGTAAAACCTAGAGAACAATATTTTCTCTTCTTACATTCTCCTCAATTTCATCTTCTCGGGATAATTACTATCTTATCTGGCATTACAAAGTCTCCAACTTGTTAATCATGATTGAGCCCGCCTCATAGAATTACTTATATCACTCAATACTCCTAAGGCAAAAACTATCAAACATCTTCATAAACTAACCAAATATAGAATCCTCACAAGCTTTTTCTATTTTCCATAGCAGGCTTGTGGTCGAGCATAAACTGCTCACCTTTAATCGCATTTATGGAATTCCTTATGGTATCCTATTGAAATTTGAGAATTGTTGATGTAAAATGTGTAATGCTCATGCCAAGTCTTGATTGTTGGCCCTATGGTGAGATAAAGCGAGATAAATCATGTATTAAGCGGCCCCTTAAATGGAAGAGTTATTTATTACAGTCACGACTCAAACCCTTGTCAGCTCATTGATGTAAATCCACCACTTGGATACCAACTCAGATACCCCGCCCTTAGAGGAGATTGTGAAGGAGGAGATGAATAGACATGTGTAAATTCAAATTCTTTTTTTGTGTGCTCTTGCAACAGTGAGACCTTAGATATGGTGATTTAACACATTAAAAAATATATGCGGAAAATGATGAAACATATTTCACATGATTTGGCATCCTCATGTTCCTAGTGCCACAATAATCTGTGACTCGTTAGACAAGCAATTCCTCTAATCCATTAGTGAGAAAAGTCTTCTACTTTTCATAGGTAGAGAATTCTCATACAAAAGTTTTTCTCTTTCACAGATAAGAGTGGAATACAAGAGAAAAATACTAAAATAGAATTATCTAGCACAACAACCGCAACTGAGCACACATGGCATAGACGTGAATTGATTGAAGGGACGGTATGCTCAGAGATGCCTTGGCTGTCAATTCGAAGTGTATTTGCTTGATATTTATAGAGAGAAATTAATCATCATCAATTGACTGATTCAATCTTAACAACCGAGTAAGATTCTTGAATCTTTATCCACATCAACTGTTTCTCGACTGCTACCTCATCCAGTCAACACAATTATAATTAGATTATATTGTTACGACGGTGATAGGAATTGAATACAACTTCCTATGATGTTAGTTTTCTAAAACAAAAATATGTAGCAGAGGCAATGCAAACCTCAAAAACAATCAAACTAAAGTGCATAGATGGCTTAACTAGGTTCGACAACCCTCATACTCGTAGTTTACGGCCTATGATCAATCAAGTGGATCACTTGGAGAGACTCTATTTTTTTATCCTCGGTAAAGGTGGAGAAACTTGTTACAAAATAGCAATTATAAGACATACAAACTAGAAGAAGCAATAAAGGGAACTCTTAATATGACAAAGTAAAAACTCTTTTTACTTCATTGATGTTGTTTTCATAGCCCCTCCAACTTCTTTTATAGTCTTCTTCTTGAATCTTGTTGTTATGCTAATGTGGTAACTATATATCAATTCGACTGAATTTGAATCAGTCATTATAACATCAACTGACTAGACCTACCATCATTAATTGGTGTTGAGTTGATTTCTCCAGTCGACTAGATAATATTTTGTTCTCAGCTAAACAAACCTTAGTTGACTTAACCAATTAAGTAGGAAAACTTCAATTCATTTAATTTGTCAACTGGTCCAAATCATCTTTCTAATGATCCTTATCCGTTAATCGACTGCTTTACTCCACAATACCTCAAATGGACTAACTTGAGGTAATCCACCTATCGGTTGGTTCCCAATTACCAATCGACAAGGCAAACCAAAACCCTAAAACACTTGGAGTATTAAGTTTCTTAGTCATTGAACCGATTAATCTACAACCATCAGTCAGCTAATTAAACTATAAAACACTACAACACTTGAGGTGTGATTTTCTTAGTCACAAGTTAACTGGATCCCAAACCAATCGACTAGCTCCCCTAACTTTGACCACATCTACAATCAAATCCTATTATGTTACCATCTACCCTCAACCCTCAACCCTTATGTCACTCTACTTTATCTCTTGTGGAGTCTCTTCAAGCCTTGCCTTGAGATCTTCAATAGTTAATATACTAATCCCTTGGATGCTCCAAGCCCTTAATTCTTCCTCATGATGCCATCCTTCACACTTAGCTTTTACTTACGTATAACACCTTCTTGGCTTTATCATGTTCTGATGCTCCTCATCCTATAATCTCTCGGATATCGGCGTCTTCTCCAATTTCCACATATCTCATCCTATGGTCCCTCGGATGATTGCATCATCCTTTTTCCATCTCCACGGAACTTAAGCCATCAAATACCTTGGTCATGGCAAGTCAATCAGTATACTTGGTAGATCCTAATGAACTTCACATGGGAGTTAGATATATGAACACACGTAACTTAAATAATTTGCCCAATTCATCAAAATAATCCTCAACTACATAACTGCAGAGGGGATGAAAGTTTCAACAATCTCCCTCAATTGATCTGCCATGGATGTTGTCGTTACTGCCCTAGAAATTAAAGAAGCAGACACCTCTAAAATCATTTCTATAGAAGAGAAGAGAAAGAGGTGCATGAAAGGAGACATAGGGCCGACACTAACTTCATGCATTATTAGTAGGAGAAATGGAGGCCTCTAGCATCATGCAGAAGCCGACTCTAACGACACTTGCAAAGTGGTCGACCTTAGGCAATGGTGTCTAGGGGAGGTGTTTGATGTATGACACTTGCAAGGATCCATTGTGTGTGGTGTTCTTGACTAGATGGAAATGTTTTGCTAATGATCGGCTGGAGGAAAGGGTGGCAGCTCTAATACTAGATCAAATCCATAATAGCACAATTGAAGTGCAAACTGTTTATTTCTGTATTATATTTGGCTCAAATTGATCAAGAACAAAATAGTCATTTTGAATTAAAAATTGTAACATAGAAGCATGTTCCAAAATCTGGCTCATAAAGTGAAATGTACGCTTCATCTCTTTATGTTTGATTTGTAAGGATTATACAAATCACAATGGCAAATCATCAAAATGAAATAATGAAAAACCTAAAATTCTAAATCATCAAAAGATAAATGATTCAAAATCATAACAAAACTAAAAAATAAATGATTGTGAAAGAATAATAAAGACAAATTCAAATCCAATGAATTAGGCAGATTTGGTAGGTGAAAGTAGATATCAATCATAAAGCATTGAAAACTTCTCTAATTTGATTGAAAAGTAAAGATGAGAGAGATTCACCGACTACAATAGCCAATATTTGTGCTGCCAAGTTTATTGAATTATTGTTTAAATTTATTTATTAATTTACATTTTCCTGAAAACTGGTAAGAATGTTACACCTACAAGAAATGTTGGGACGATGCATGAGAAGAGATGGTAGAATGAATTATTAGATGGGGTGAATAGCGATTCTACTTGTAAATGCAATTTCTAATTTACTCTTACTAATGCTTAGCAAGGACAAAGACAACATTAGCAATGGAAATAAAAAAAAAACATAAATAAGCATTTATAATCATTGACATGAGATATTTACGTGGTTTAGCAACCATTAAGACACCTACTCCACAGTCTATAGTCTATAATCTATTAGTAGAGTATTTCTAGAAAGTCACTATTTTCTCCTTCTCAATCAACTACCACAGGTGAAGAAATATTTTACAACACGCAACATTTAAAAGAAATAGAAGAGGAAAAGGAAGGGCTAGGAGAGTATAAGAGAATTCTAATAAAATTTAACCAACTCTATTCTGTCATTCTTCAAACACTACTGATACATGTAGTAAAACGGACTACAATTTCTAACTTAAATCTTGCAAGGGCACACAATTCATTCCTCTTCTAACCATTGGTCATCTTGATAGTTGATCCTAATAAAAAAAATTGCATTTGAATTTGTTTATTTCTAGTTTAATTTGGCCAACAATGTTTAGTTCTTGATGAATCACTTTCTATGTAAATAGTTAGCTCTAAATGCAACCAGAACTTTAAAAGTGAAAGGGAACATAAATGTAATCCTATGATGTGTGCAACATCCTTTTGCACGAGAACTTCTAAAAGGTAAAACATTTAGCCTCATGATCCCAACTCTCAAATACAAAACATTTTTCATTGTAATTTCTTTCTATAACCATGAGAGGCAATGTTTTTGAACTCCTCATGGTAACAATTAAATGGCTATGGATAACTTTAAGCATCTAAAATTAAAAACACATATGTTAAAAAAAATATTAAAAAAAATAAGGAAATAATAATAAAAGGGTATATTTGAAACTTGAGCCGTTTATTCATGCAACAATTTAGATGAATTTAGAGGATATATGTAGTAGAGAACACCAGTGATAAATTATTCTATTGATGAATCATTCTAATGATAATTAAAAAGGATTAATGTTCCTTTAACTATCAAAGAAAAAAGGCCAGCCTTCCTATTTTTGCCCAAGATGAATTTGTCCAGTTCCAATTGAGGAAGGTGGCAAAATGCACCTACTCACAGTCTCACTAATTTCAAGTATTTCTTTGGCTTCATGCTGCGGTGGAAATAGCTTAAGCATAGTCCAAAATGGCAATAATCACTTGCTTTTTGAACCACTATCTTGTCTTCTTTAGCTATTTTAAGTTGAGATAGACCATGGTCTTTGTCACAAGTCTCAACTAGTCTAAGGAGATTTATGATTCACCAATTGATTAAAAGGCCTACTTAAAGTTGTAAAATTCTTGTAAGACACACCTAATTTTTAGATTTTCTAAAGGGTGCACTTATTTTCCATTTTACCTCTTCCGCCATTAATGCATTCAAAAAAACATCACAATAGCGGTTTTATATTTTAAAGAACAACACCACTGTGATGCTGTATTTCAAAAATCAATATCATTGTCATGCTGATTTTCAAAAAACAACATCAAAATGGTACTAACTTTTGAAAATCAGCATCATAGTGATGTTGATTTCAACCACTATAGTAGTGTTGATATTTGAAAATGAGTACCACAGTCGTACTAATCTTTAAACAGTCTACCTCGCACACCTAACCATAGAATGAAAGAGTGTTTCAATAGCATCAATGGGTTTTAAATAATCTTCATACCCGACACCTTGGGTCCCTTGGCCTGAAAGAATTTATAGGCATGTACTATGCTTAGCTTCCCTCCATGTCACCAACTAAATAGCAAATGGGTAGTAGAACCAATTGAACCTGCAATCTTAAAGGGAGTGAGGTACACTATAGTTAGGGGCATACCAGATATCGAAAAGGGAGTGTATCCCTTGAGGTACACTATAGTTAGGGGCATACCTGACGAAGAGGACTTCATCACATTCATCTACATCCCCGACACTACAAAATTCTCAAGATAGTGCAATAGAATCTAGACTAATATGATATTGTAGGGATCAAGCACGCTAAACATGCTTAAACGCGGCGGAAAATTAACTAGATCATTTCCAGAAGATCTATGTGAAGGAGAAAATAATCATATACTAAGTTTTACATGAGAGGTATACCTTTGTTTCGTTCCCTTCGCAATCCTGACGATAACTTTTTCTTTGGATGCAGATCTCAGCGCGATCAAGCGTCCGCGCCTCTATGGTATCCATACGAACACATCCTTCGTTTGTCACATGAACGAAGACTTCGGAGAAGAACCACCTTCTGATGGATCGAAAGCGCTAGAGGGGGGGTGAATAGCGCTCGTGGCTATTTCGTTTTTCGAAATCGTAAAAGCTTGTTCAGAAATAACGCAGCGGAAAGTAAATAAAGTGGACACGAAGGATTTACTTCGTTCGGAGCCTGTGACGACTCCTACTCGAAGGCCCGCGATCCTTGATCGCTTCCGGTGGGCAACAACTATAATTCGTAAAAGCTATTACAAGCTAACTACAATTTAAGCAGAAAAGAATATTGTACCGACAATAAAAAGACTAAAACTGAAGCTCCGGGTTGTCGTTGCAGTACTTCTGAGTCGAGACGTTAGCAGCTTGTCGCACGGAGAATGCTTAGAAGATTGTATCTCTTAAAGCTGCACCTCAACCCTCCTTTTATATGAGGTTCCGGGCGCCTGGGACCTTTCCGGGCGCCTGGAGTGTGACGTGGCCAGCCAACCAGGTTGCTCCACGTCGCGAAGTCACACAGGGGATAAAAGTTGGTCCCGGGCGCCCGGACCTCCTTTTTCCAGGAGCCGCTTCTCCTGCAAAACAAGGTTAGTCCGAGCAATTGCATACCCTGCAAGACAATGTTATAATCTGATAATTCATAAGTGAAAAAGAGCTGACAGTCTTCTTCGGATTTCCAACCGGAAACCCTAGGTCAACCCGACGCCTACTGTTCCCTCTACGGGGAACGCGTCCTCACCTACTCCACTCAGGAGATTTACCTGATGCCAGTCCGGTCCTCCAGACCGACTGGACTTTTCGCCTAGGGATACCCCCCCTAAGACCTAGGGTTACCGCCCCCTAGGGTTTTTCTCCACCTAGGGTTACCGCCCCCTAGGACCTAAGGTTACCGCCCCTTAGGGTTTTCCTCCACCTAGGGTTACCGCCCCCTAGGACCTAAGGTTACCACCCCTTAGGGTTTTTCACCTCCCTAACCGCAGCTAGGACTTTCCTGAAACACTCATTCAAACATGTTAGATCACACACTAACTTAACTTTGAATCCTTTGCCATTATCAAAACTAAGGTTCAATCGTCGGATGCTTCCCGCACCAACAATCTCCCCCTTTTTGATAATGGCAACCGAAATTCAATGTTAAGTAAAAAATATACAGTTATGTATAAGCACAAGAAACAAGATAAGCGTGATAGCAAGATATGCATAAACATAGCTCCCCCTTAATATAAGTTATTCACTTTGAATTTTTTACTAATAGCCATAGCTCCCCCTTAATACAAGCTCCCTTTAAAATATTTTCTTTGAATTTCTCTACTCTCCCCCTTTGCCATATATCAAAAATGAGCTAGTTTTGAAAAACTTTACTTTTCAAGACAGAATTTAGCATTAACTTAGGCAAGGAGCAAGTGAAAGACAACACCTTAGAATTGATTTTGCTTAAAGAGATATAGCAAAAAGGAGCTCTTTTTAACTTAGTGTATTTTGAGGAGTTTCCAAAAATTTTCACAGAAAGATTTTCAAAACACAATTTTCAACTTCAGAAATTTTCCGGAAAAAAATATTCAGGTTTTTTTTTAAAAAGAAAATTTCCAAGGAAAATTTTCATCTTAAAGAAGTTAATTGCAGCTTAACAAAATTTTTCAAACTTTAAAGAATTTTCTAACTTAAGAAAAAAAATTTAACTTAACGAATTTTCGAAAAAGTTTCAGCTTAAATAATTTTCTAACAAAATTCCAAAAAAAAAATTTCAAAATAGAGGAAACTTGAAAGTTTTAAATTTGGAGAAGTTTTTGAAAAGTTGTTTAAGGCATGTTTTTGAAATGAATTTCAAGAATACTTAAGGCAAAGGTGAAGCGATAACCTTAATGTTTAATAGCTTGCCATTTTGTTTTAGTAAGGTATCAGATCCCTTAAGTACAAACATGCTTAAACTTATTATTTCCTTCACCAACTGTCTAACCGTTTAGCTACTTGCTGATTACCTAGAGGGCAACAGTGTTCACTTGGTTAGTCAAGTCAAGTCAATTGATCCAGTTAGATTTGACTAAGGCTGGAAGACTTGATTTGATTACTGTTAATCACGTATTTAACGCCCAGACTCATATTGATGCACAGAAATAAGCATTCTTGAGTCCAGGCTGTACCCTATGCATCTCACACCGTTCTATGTTTTACAAACACAATCAAGGTAAACCTAGGTGCTTGTGAGATGCTCTGGCTGAGTCCTGGGGGAACATGATTTCTAGGGGAAATCCTAGGCTAAATCCAACTTTTGAAAGTCTAGTAAAGTAGGGATTTTGAAAAATCTAAAGTTTGCCTATAAGTTGTAATTTTAAAACAGTTTTTGAAACACCTTGGTATATTAAATTACGGCAGAATCAATCAAGTCTGAAGTAATAGTCAACATAGATAAAGGTGCTGCTATATGCTGTCATAATATCAACATAGATAAAGGTGCTGCTACATGTTGTCATAATGTCAACATAGATAAAGGTGCTGCTACATGCTGTCATAATGGAGCTACAGTCGAGCTACTGAGATGATGAGGGTGGTGGTCCGGAACCCAGCGACCGGAGTAGTGTCAGGAGCTCAGTGTGACGAGCCCGATCATCCTCTCGTAGATCTCGGCGCAGGTCAGAGATCTCCTGCCGTACATCATGTCGTAAGTCGGAGACCTCCTGTCGTACCTCTCGTCGTAGATCGGAGACCTCTCGCCGTATGTCTCGATGAAACTCGGAGCTCTCGTGCTGGAGGCTCGACATAGCCCTCTCTAGTCCAGATACTTGATCGGCTAGAGTTCGGGGAGCTGGGCGTGGTGCTCGAGCTGGTGGTGGGGCAGGGGTGGCGTCCTCAGGAAATAGTGCCAACATGAACTCATCCTGCTCTGCCTCCTCCTCCTGCTGGTGCTGTGCCCCCCTCTGCCAGGACATGGTACCCTCATCGTCTATATGGATACTAGCTAGGGAGAAGTTCCTAGCTCCTATAATGTCAAATTCGGTCATGTAGCGAGTGTCACCTCTGGTGACATCAATGTGCAAGGAGGACATGTAAGCTGTCAGAATGTGATAGTAGGGCATATGTATCCGTCCGCTGGTCTCGTATCCAGCCGCGTAGATAATAGTGGAAAAGATGTGTAGGCTGAAGTCTATGTCTAACCTATGACACAGGGCATAAAGAAGAAAGGAGTGGAATGGACGCATTACCGCAACGTCGCGGGTGGTTAGCGGTAGAATGCAACACACTAGGACTCTATAAAGGGCGTAGTCCTGGACTCTAAGGGTAACTGACCTAAACTGGGTCACAGTGGGATCACGCTGGTCCTCAAAAAAATATGAATAGAGTGTATCAAGGGTAATATGTGAGTAGGGATTTTCAAAAGGTAGCTCCCTGGGAGGATAGCACAAAAAGGTGTAGGGTGACTCTCGTAAACCTAGAAACTCACGAATGGTAATGGGGGATAGTGAGATATCCGTCCCAGCTGCCCTAGTGGTATAGGTAAAGTCGTTTATTTTTACTAGGTTGTTGTAGAATTCGGCACACAAACTTATGTTTATCGAGCTGATACACTCAACAAGGTTCCGCAACCTATAGTGGTTTATAGCCTCGACGGCTGGAACACAAGAGCGTAGAAAGAACGCTCTATCTATACATTTGGTTCTAATGGCCATGTAAATCGTTGACTTAAACTTAAGCCTAAGTTCGTCGGTGGGAAACCTAGGGTCAATGCTAGGTGTAGAGGGTCCAGCACCAGATTTAGAACGCTTCCTAAATTTCAAACGAATATTATACTAAAAGTAAACAAGCATTATAAGTTTTGGAATAAGATTTAAGAAGGGATAGAAATTTTACCGAGGTGCCATTGTAAGAAATTTTAGAACTGACGACCTCGGTTGAGTCGCGACTCCGTGTCAACCGCAGAAAATTTTAATTTTGAAAGTCTTCGCAGTGAAGCTAAAAAGCTTAAGGAAGACTTGGAGGTGCAAGGGTAGGGGGCGCCCCTGCCCCCTATTTATAAGGGAGTCCGGTTCTGGGCGCCCGGGTCCTCTGCGGGAGCCCGGGTTCGTATACCGGGGGCGCCTGCCCCTGGTTTTTGACCCTTGTTTTGGGCGGGTTTTTTTTTTTAAGAGTTTAATTTTAAGAATAAATTTCTAAGTTACTTAATTTTGAAAAATAATTAAGTTAATTAATTTTGAAGAATATTTAAATTTTAATTTGCTTAGTCATCTCACCCGATGTATGTTTTCAATCAGGGGATCCTATCATTTTGTGAGATGAATTAGTTCAATTTATAGGGTTTTGTTTAACTTTATATTAGATTCGGGTTTAGCTTTGGGTTCAACAAGTAAGCGTTCTTTGGATAAACTTCTGGGCTATGGTGAGTCACAAGGAGCTCATTAAAGTAACCATGCCTTCGAGGTTTCCCAAATAGTTCTACCCATTGAGCTTAATACTAAACCTTGGTCTAACTAGTTAGGATCCATTTAAGGGTAGCTTCGGTCCGTTCCACTTGGCCAAATGCACCAGGTTGAAGCCATATCTTCCTAGACATGCGATGCCCAAGCTTCCCTAACGTACTATCATCCAAAAACTTCACCAGTACTGTGGGTCAAGTTAAACCTCACCCTTTTAATCTATCCTTACTTATCCTGTCGGGTAATTTACTCTTGTTTACCCATTTCGGGTAGATAGGTTTCGGAGTTGCCAGCTATTCTGGACCCTCCTTCTATTTTGAATTTTGAGTTTTAATAATTTTGAATTTTAATAATTTCAAATTTTTGAATTTTGAATTTTAGTAATTAATTTCGAATTTTGAGTTTTAAATTAATTTCAAATTTTAAATTTTGAGTTTTAGTAATTAATTTCAATTTTTGAATTTTGAGTTTTAAATTAATTTTGAATTTTGAATTTTGAATTTTAAATTAATTTCGAATTTTTAATTTTGAGTTTTAGATTAATTTCGAATTTTGAATTTTGAGTTTTAGTAAT